>NC_056745.1:1003112161-1003245569 GCF_019279795.1 Protopterus annectens | reverse complement strand
ACACTAACCTGTGAACTGTTACCTTGCAGTCTAACAAACTAAAATACTGTCAGGGGAAACAACATCAAGGAAATGGGGCTGAAAAGGCAAATCTGGAGGAGACGGATACTAATTTGTTGTAGAAAAATTGTCATTACCTTGATATTGCTGTGTCTGATTATTACATTATGTTGTTTTTAACAGCATATTTCTATGTTAAATCATTGCTAGTAAAGTAATTGAGGGTTGTATAACTGTCATCTGCTTCCTGTTTATACTGTCCATGCTGCATGACATGACAGAAGTCTAAACCTCAAAATGCATGCACTCAAGGCACTCCTCAGTATGGAGAAGATCAATATCTGTGCAGTAACAGAAACCTGGTTTAAGGCTCCAGAGAGCACCCCAGCACTACCAGGCTATAACTCATACCATACTTTTTGGCCACAGAACCCAGACCGAAACACAAAAGGCAGGGATGTATCCATATTCATCAAGGATACCCACACCTCCAGGTTAGTGGCGCAGCACGATGCCTCAGAGATCATCCATGTACAACTAACAATGGGCAAAACTGCAATTCAAATTGTAGCTTGCTACAGATCACCCACTATGACCCAGGACCCCCATTCCCCATTTCTGGAGACACTGGAAAATATGAAGGTCCTACCCAATGCCCTAATATTGGGTGATTTCAATTACCCAAACATTAACTGGAAGAACTACTCAAGTACTAATTCCCTTGCCCAACGCTTCCTAGAATTTATAAACTCAAATGCCCGGGATCAACTGGTCAACATCCCCACCAGAGGTGACAACATATTGGACCTGGTCATCACCAACATGGGCAACTGGTGTTCCACACCGGAAGTCAGCCCCTCGCTGGTTAGATCAGACCATAGACTAATCAGTATGGCTATCCACATTCCACTCCCACTCCCAATCAAGGAAACCACTGTGAAAAACTTTTCAAAAGCAAACTTCACATTACTTAAGACTGAGGTGGAAAGGTTCACAGCCCTCATGCTAAAGAACAATGCTGTCCAAGCTACTGAATCCCTCTCAAAGGCACTCTATGAGCATCTGCAAGAATGCATGGATTGGGCTATCCCAAGCAAAACCAAGACTCACTCCTACAAGAAAAGGAAACCAGTCTGGTGGACCCCTGCCATAAACAGGCTATACAATAGAAGGAGGAAACTAGTACAGAAAAGAGTAAAATCCCAAGAAGGAAAGACATCCCTGATCAGTATCAGCAAGAAACTATGATCCCCTCATAAAATCAGCCAAGGCTAGCTTCGAAAGAAAAATTGCCAAGGACTCCAAGATAACCACAAAACGTTTGTTAGCTATGTCAAGAACCTAAGTGGAAACTCTCAGATCTGCTCTGAGTTAGTGCAGAATGGCACAAAATCCAC
The DNA here is from genome assembly GCF_019279795.1 of Protopterus annectens. Taxonomy (NCBI): domain Eukaryota; kingdom Metazoa; phylum Chordata; order Ceratodontiformes; family Protopteridae; genus Protopterus; species Protopterus annectens. Next base: position 1,003,244,172 of record NC_056745.1, on the reverse strand, counting down.
TGAACCGACTGATATTACCAACATTCTGGCAGACAGGTTTAATGCAAACTTAACCCCCCTCTCACCCCGTAAAGGGCCCATAACCATACCAGAAGAATGTAGAGCCCCAGCAATCACTGGCACACAGGTTAAAACATCCCTATCCAAAGCCAAAAACATAGCTTCAATGGGACTGGACGGTGTACCAGGCTGCGTCTTACACAAGCTCCTAAATGAACTAACCCCTCACCTAAACACACTGTTCAAACTCAGCCACTCGACAGGCTATGTACCCATTGAGTGGCACACAGCAACAGTTATCCCACTCCATAAAGGTGTAGCCACAATGGACCCCGGGAACTATTGCCCTATAAGCCTGACTAGCCTGGTCTGCAAGGCTATGGAGCACATCATCATGGAACTCATTAATAGAGACATTGGCCAACCTCCAAACAATGGATTTGGCTTTGTTAAGGGCAGATCATGCCTTCTAAACCTGGTGGATTTCTTTGAGGCAGTTGCCAATATTTTAGATGAGGGAAAGGAGGTCCACACAGCCTACCTAGACCTCGCAAAGGCTTTCAACACCATTCCCCATTCTGGAATTATAGACAAGCTCAACAGTCTGAACATAAACCCCTACATCATGAGATGAGTTACCAATTGTCTCATGGATAGAACACACGGTGAGAGTTGTAATCTCTAGGTCTGACTCTAAACTGGTTATAAGTGGCGTCCCTCAGGGCTCAGTCCTGGGGCCCCTCCTGTTCAGTATATACTTCTCAGAGGTACAGGCAAGCACAGGAAGAGTATGTCTGACCAAGTTCACAGACGACTGCAAACTGGGGGCCATAATTGACTCTCTGTCTGATACAGACATCCTCCAGATGGGTCTCACTGAGACAGATACCTGGTGTCAAAATCATGGCCTCAAGCTAAATGCCAAAAAGTGCATAGTCATCCCCTTTGGAAAAAGCAAAGTACCCGTGAACTACCACATATGTGGTAGTCCCCTAAATACAGAAAATGTAATAAGGGATCTGGGGACCCAAGTAGATAGTAATCTCTCCTCTGATAATCATATTGCCAAGGTGGTTAGAAAATCCTTCTATGTGGCCCATCTAATCACAAAAGGGTTCACATCTAGAACAAAAGAGGTTATTGTACCCCTCTACTCATCACTCATCAGATCCATCATAGAGTACAGCGTCCCATTTGGGATGTGCCTTACAAGGCACTTGCAATAGCTGGAAAGACCACAGAAGTACCTCAACAAGAGGATTACTGGCCTCAAACAGATGCCCCATGCAGACCGACTGAAGAAACTCCAGCTGTACTTGGTTGAATACCACTTACTCAGAGGTGATCTCTGCCTGACATACAAGGCCATGTCCAACCCAGAATTGATGGACATGCTCCACCAAAGAAAAATCAAATCCCCGAGAGCCACACACTCTACGGATCTAAACCTCACCACAATGATAAATAGGACATACTGGAGGGATAGCTTCCTGTCCAAAAGCCTACCCATCCTTTGGAACTGGATTCCAATTTTTATTAGGCGGAGCCCCTCACTAACACTCTTCAAGAGAATCCTTGACGAGTGGATGGGGAACAGAAAATTTACCCCAGGGATCACTGCAGTGGCTTTGCTGAACAGATGCACAGGGAACTAATGGCTCTGCTGGACAGAGGCACAGGAAACTAATCTAAGGGGGCGGCAAAAGCCAACACATTCTGGCTAGGCTTATAGATGCCCTCGGGCAGATAGCCTAGTACTTGCCTATAAACCTATAAACCTATATAACTTTCATTAGTAGCTTTACATTGCCTTGGGACATTGGATGTAATTGCAGTTTTATCTCTCATTTTATTCTCAGATTATACACAGTGGAAAGAACAAAGCAGTGTGAATGTTAGATTATTTCTAAAATCTGTACTGTTTACCTAGAAACCAAAACCTTCTTATTAGTTACTTTGATTGTATATACATTGGAACATAGTGGAAATGCCTTTCTGAGTTCTGCCTGTTACACTGCTTTGAAATGCATATGAAGCTGAATGCATGTGAACAGTGACAGCAACAGCATTTGGCTTTTTTTTTGGCATTCATATGTTTGTCATCTGTTCAACTAGCTGCATCTATATTTCCTAATCAGATGACTGCTATAATTTTTACTTGTGGGTAAACATATAGTAATGCATTTGAGACAGACAATTTCTCAGGTATTATTTTCTTTCTGTCCAGTATATATTTTTTCTTTTAATAATTTAATATTGCTATTTTTGTGCAATAATACACAAGATATCCACATTATTATATATACTGAAACCTACTGTTTCACTGTTCTCTGCATCAGTATGTCCATGTTACACACCTGCTCACATGTACATTATATATATATATATATATATATATATATATATATATATATATATATATATATATATTTGTGTGTGTGTGTGTGTGTGTGTGTGTGTGTGTGTATATATATATATGTGTGTGTGTGTGTCTTGTGTGTGTGTGTGTGTGTGTGTGTGTGTGTGTGTGTGTGTGTATATATATATATATATATATATATATATATATATATATATCTATATAGATATATATATATATATATATATATGTATGGTTTACCTATAAATAGTCACACGATATATGTGCGAACAACAAATTTTCGAAAATTAATAATGACACTCTCACAACAATGATGTACAACCCCACGAGCACATACAATTGAAACTGACTTGCATAACAAATCCATCACCTAAACGTACCGGAATTCTCTACTGCTCTGGACTCAGGAACAAGTGCTACCATGGTTCTTGGGGGGGGGGCACAGGTCCAGTATTTGGTTTGGTGGCATTGGATTTCGACATGTCAACTGCAGACGTTCAGATTCGCTGACATTTCATCCCACGACATTATTTCTCGGTATTCTGAACATTCGACATGTTCGTGTTCGTTTTTGTCAAGTGAAACCTATATATATATATATATATATATATATATATATATATATATATATATATATATATATATACATACACATACATAAAACATATGTTTTATGTAGTACCCACGGTTACACTTCATAATCTCGAATTACTGAAATCCTGAATTTCAGTAACCTGAAACCATGAAGGCAAAAACCAGAATGCCAAAAGTGCATAAGAGCGAATTCGAATATCTCAAATTTGTGCTTATGCATTTCTGGTATGTTGCGTGTAGTGTTATGGTGCCTAAGATTGCAGGTGAGTGAGTGTTTATGTGTGTTTTTGTACATTATATGTGTGGGTAAGGGTAGGGAGGTGTAAGTGTGAGTGTTGGATTTGTTGGTGTTTGTGTATGTGTGATGTGTATTTGTGTGCGAGTGAGTGGAGGATGGCATGGTGTGAGTTTTTTTTTTTTTTTGTGCCTCAGGAGTTGGTATATTGGTATATATATTGTGTGGTGTGTAGCCTCCCACATGGGGGGTGCAGGGGGACTTGCCCCCCTGCTTATATGTAGTGTAAGGTTGTGTGGTTTGTGTGCTGTGGGTGGAATGGCGTGTGTGTAATGTGGTGTATGGTGCATGTATGTTCGTGATTGTGTGATTCGGGGTTGTGGATTTTGGTATTGTGAATGGTTCGACTTTATAGTCTTGGGTTACTGAAATTCGGGATTTCAGTAATTTGAGATTATGAAGTGAAACCAGTACCACCACTCTCCTACTCATTATTTCGGGAATTAATGTTCATATGTGGAATTAAACTTTGTGCAAATATCACATTAGATTTAGTAATCCTGCTGTATATCCTGTGTCTTTATGAATAATATCAATCATCCATATTATGTATACTGTGATACTGATGTATCAGCTGTCATATTTTTAACAGTGTCCTTGTAAAAGATGACTCTCATACTGTCAGGTACTTTGTAGCTTTTTGAGGATGATGAAGGAACAGCAACACAAAACATAGCTACAGGGTAACTAATATGTAATGTGTCTGTCTAATTCTTACTGTTGTCACTTCAGGAAGTGCATACTCATTCGCGACTACAATTAAATATGATGTTAGGTATTTATTCTAATCAGCCTACTGTATACACATAACTAACATCTGTGTTATTCACAGAGAGACTCTTGTAAAAAACATGTTTGGGAGTGAATGCTACAAAAACTCGTATTGTACTTGCTTTGTTCCTCCTAGCTTTGGAGTCATGTTCTGAAAATATGGAGGTCAAAGGCAGGCATTTAGATAAATGCAAAACTTCCTTTTCAGAATGTCAGAGCTGACAGTTTTCTTGATTATAAAAACACTGATCAAAAACAGGCAGTTATGAACATAACTTGAATTCCTTCTCCCTGCAATGCCTTCCAGACCAACTTCCAAATACTTTTAAATATATTCCCCGGGATTCACGAACGGTCGATTTCTATGCAGGAACAGTGTAGGAGCTCCTGCATGGAAAATGGCTGCTGAGTGATCCAGGAACCTGCAGTTTTCACTTGCATGAGCGGCCCTATACTTTTCCTGCACAGAAAGTTGTGCGGGATGCAAATCACCTAATTTGCTGGTAAAAACCAAGCTGGCCACACTCTGTGCAGGAACAGTGGCAGAGCAGAAATGTATTCAGTTAGTAACTGAATACATATCTGCATCTGAACAAACGGAGGCAGGACCGCTCATGGAAAGCATGTATTACAGTCATATACACATGCCAATGGCCAAATATAAGGCCATTAGCATTAACAACAGTTTATTTTTTTATAAAATTAAACTTTTTTGGGGGGCCGATCATGGCCGTTTAAGCTTAGGGCAGCGGCGAGCAAATGGGATCATGCAGAAAATAAAAAAAAATATGAGAAAAGTCAATTTTAAGATAATTTTGCATTTTGCCATTTTAGTCATTGGCATGCAGTATGTAAACAATACTAAGGAGCACTGTTTGTCAAGGGGAAAGGGTCCGTCTAAGTGCAGTAACTAATGACTTACACACTGGGGTATGCAAATGAGAGGAGTTATACTGAATCACAGATTTCAAATGAGAGGAATTATACTGAATCACAGATTTCCTCAAAGTGTCAGCTTGTACCTAACTGTGTAGTTGCAGCAATACAATAGTGCAAGTGTAAGAGCTGAATGACTTCATAAGGTGGTGTATCATGCTTGCTGTAAGCTCATTGGAGCTCTGTGGCATGTGTTTGCCCCTAGCTAAGCACAGCTAAGGAAAGGGGTGTGTTAGATGTGCCTGAGCAGTGTATACATAGCCTAACAGGTGTGCTCATGTCGTGCAATGGGTTTTAAACAAACAAAAAAAAAAAGAGAAACTGGCAGCACTGTTTACATATGAGCATTAGGTATGCATGGCGTGCTTCGGGGCTTAAATAGGGAGGAACTGGGATGGGGAAACAGCAGTAGTAAGGCAATCAACGAGAACTAGCATAGCTGGCAGGTGGAATGTATCAGAATCAGCCAATTACACAGGCAGCAGCCCAGCACACTAATATAAACTATGCAAACACTCTACAGACTGTTTTTTCTCACAAACTCTACACATCCGGTGTACACAGATGGGGGAATTTTAACTGGCAATACTAACTAAAAATGTTATTGTCTGCTGCTGCTTTACTCCATCAATATGTGTTAGAGACTGAGGGTGGTGAGGAGGAGAATGCTGACAACTGACCTACAGTGAGGAGGAGGAGAAGAGTGTACAGACCCAGGGTAACCTACCAGGGCCTACATGAGCTGGAGATAGTAGAGCGCTATGTGGTGGACAGGGACATTCTACAGCAAATCACTGAGGTGTGCCGGCCTCGCCTTACACACAGAACTAATAGAGGGAACCCTATCCCAGTGGATACCAAGGTATGTCTAGGCTTACGAATACTAATCACAGGTACATTCCAAAGACCAATTGGGGATATCATGGGGGTCTCACAGGCATCAGCATCCAGGGTACTCCACCAGTTCCTGGATGCCATGACACAACATGCCAATGAGCACATATATTTATCCACCACCCGTGAGGCACTTACCACATGTATGCATCTCTTCCACCATATAGCAAAATACCCTGAGGTAGATGGTGCTATAGACTGCACACACATTCACATCAAAGCACCACCCGGTGAATGGGGGAGAGTCTACATAAACTACAAGTGCTTCCCCTCCATCAACTGCCAGGTTGTGTGCAATGCCCAGGGCATTAACATGAATGTGTGTGCTGGCAGCCCTGGAAGCTATCACAACTCCCACATCTGGCATTGCTCACAGCTGTATCAGGCGTCACCAGGGTTGACATCTCATATGGCCATCTGGTAGGGGATGCTGGTTATGCACTGGAGCCATGGCTGATAACACCCATCAGAAATGCACACACACCCAAACAAGAACACCATAATGAGGCACACGCACAATCCAGGATCATTATAGAGCATGTGTTTGGGATGCTCGAGTCATGGTTCTGCTGCCTTGACATATCTGGTGGAGCCTTGCAATACTCTCCAGTTACATGTACACAAATGTTCATAGTATGTGCCAGGCTACATAATACGATCCTGCATAAACAGCTTCAGCAGGAACAGCACGGGGTAGCGCCACACATCCCTCAACCATTGCCAAGGCCAGCACAAGCACAGAGGGACTCGGAGGAGGAACATCATGAGCCTGCCCCTGTAGGCAGAAGGAGGCATGCACAGTATGCCCAGGCCTTGGCAAAGAGGCAACGCATTACACACACACTGTCCATACCTCCCAACTGTCCCAAATTACTAATTTTTTACTGAGTTTTGTGGTCCAAATAATGGGGTGCCATGATTCCCGAGTGGCACCCCTTCATTTCTAATTTTTTCCCCATTTTTCCAGCTTTTTTTTGCTTTCATCAGCCTGTTGGAATGCTCAAGGGCACGTATTTCCAGCATTTGTTTTGAATGGTGCGAGAAGGAAATGGATTGGCATTTAAAGAAACTATCTTTTGCATTTAATGGTACAAAACTAGCTTAAGGTAACCCAGGATGCTCGTATTTTGCACTCATATTGACTCAGGACGCTCGTGTTTTTGCAGTAAGTGAGGAAACTAGCTTGTATTGACCCAGGATACTCGTATATTTTGCAGTAAGTAAAGAAACTCGCTTATATTGACCCGGGATGATCATTTATTTTGAAGTCAGTAAGGAAACTAGCTTGTATTGACCCAGGACGCTCGTATATTTTGCAGTAAGTAAGGAAACTAGCTTGTATTGACCCAGGACGCTCATATATTTTGCAGTAAGTAAGGAAACTAGCTTATATTGACCCAGGTATTGTGTGGGTGCTTGTACATTTTGCAATAAGTAAGGAAACTAGCTTGTATGTGTGTGTGTGTGTGTGTGTGTGTGTGTGTGTGTGTGTGTGTGTGTGTGTGTGTGTGTGTGTGTGTGAGAGAAAATGCCCCCAGGTAAATACACCTGGTGGCTACAGGTAGTCAGGCTCAAACCCTGTACCTTGGGTACAGGTATAAGGAGCCTAAAGTCTCTCATCACTGATTGAATTCACTAAAATAACAGCATTTTTTTATTTTCTCTTCATATTCTTCATAAAATAAATGCTAATACAAAACTTTTTGATTCTAGCAATTTTCTAAGTTTATAAGATCAGTATTTTAAAATTGTCCCTATTTTGGGGCTTTATTCACCCACTATTGGCTTTGTCCAGGTTTTTTGTGCTAATAAGTTGAGAACTACGGTGAGAAGTGAGAACTGAATTCTGTGTTCCCCATTATTGGTTTTGTCTAGTTTTTTTTGTGCTAAGAGGTTGAGAGCTGTGGTGAGAAGTAAGAACTGAATTCAGTAAATGATAGCCAATTAAGTTGCAGTCTTCCTATCTTTCAGGAAACTGCTGATTTAGCATAGTGGTATGTTGCTCTGACTATAGTGCACAGGGTCCTGTGTCCAAGACATTGCAGTGAAATGCATGGTGGTAACACATTTATTCTGTCAACTTTCCAAAATTATACAAGCAATGCTTAAAATGTTGTCCCTGGTTTTTGCCATTTTGCCCCACCCCCCCCAAAAAAACCCTGAAATTGAAAATAAGTGCGAGAAGCTGTGCAAAATGCCTATGGCTTACACTACTGTCATTCTATTTACATATATGTATATAATATATGTATATATGTGTGTATGTGTGTGGAAGTAGACTTTTATGATGGAAATGCTCTGAATTTGGCAGTTTTGTAATTATTGGTTCATGCATTTTGTTTCATTGCCTACTGGAAAAATGTTCAAACAATAAATTTAAAATGAGCTCTAACTTAAGTCAAGCAAGTGCGCTGTATTATTATACAAGGAATATAATTTAATAACGTCAGGAAGTGTATCAAAGAACGCATGTATGTTTTTTGTTTTGTGTGCAAGTGGCCTATGATTTGAAAACAGCCCAGAAGTAATCTTTATCCACCACTGGCCAGATGCATTTTCTTTGGATGTGTGGGTTTCAATGCTGTTTCAATGAATGTGAGTTTCAAGGGCAGAGAAGTTTTAATGCCAAGTCTATTTTCATTGTGAGACAATATTAGTTTGTTTAGCAGATATCTGTTAGTGTTTGTGCATTGTGCTATAAAATGTAAAAGCAAAATCTAAATAATCATTGTAGAAGTAAAGCAGTATGCATGCACACATTAGTGTTTATGGTAAATGGGGTGAAATAGCCAGGTAATGGGACACTGGAATGGCTGCAGGGGGACTCTGATGCCATATTTTGGTTTTCTGTTCTTCAGTGTGCGTTTGAAAGTTGGTATCCCACAATTCCATTGGAGTGGGCAGGGTTACATAATTATGTATGCAAAATTTACATTAATCAGCGTACAGATTTGTACCTATTTTTCATGGTCCTTGTCTAGATTTTTGATGTTTCCAGCTTGAGAGGTATGACACTGACACTGTAGGGACCCAGGCACTGATACCTCTCTGACTTGCACACACAGTAAAAGGGATGACAAACATGACACTACCTGAGCTTTACCATGTACATGGAGTGTACTATGTGCATCCAATATAGTCAGCCTACAAGCACAGTCCTCAATACTGGCCCAGAAACAAGGTAAGTCACTCTTCCTAACAATTACTGAATGGGGTAGTATGTTCTCATACTTGTACGTACAATATGGATGCAAGCATTCAAGGAAATTGGGTAGCTGAATGGGATAGCAGCAGACAGCTATATGGGGAAGCAGGAAATTCATAAGAAATACTGGTGTCAACATACTAGGCAGCACTACACAAAGTGACATCCCCCACTGCAGTACATGTGATGGCCCAAAGAACTATGGGTGTCAATAGGTCACACATGGATGTCAATGAGGGTCACATACCACCAGCCTCACCCAGCAGGATAGGTGTAGATGACCATGAAGAAAGGCTGGGATAAGGCCCCCAAATGATGGCAATGGTGAATAGCCCCCCCTCCACCAGACCTATATAGACATACTACAACAGGTCTGGCAGTTGCATTCCAGTTCTGAAGGGTAAGAAGTCTGAAACAGAAATATATGCCATTAAGATCTAACATGTGTACTCTACTGATATGCCTCCTATCTGCATGATAGGTCACAATACAATATGAAATGGAAGCCAACAGAGTAACCAAAATACCAGTACAGTCATTTCAAATGTTAAAGTCTGCAGGTGTGCACCCCACACACAATCCCATGTAGAAATGCAGTAACAGATAGCCTGCAGCACTCTCAAATGGCCTACAGTCCTCTGGCAAAGGCCCATGCCTCACCCATAGTGCTAATGTATGGAATGTCATGGGGTCCCAACTAACAACCTAACACAGTAAACAGAAAAGAAATGCAAGCCAAGTTGACAAATGCCAGTAGCATGCCTCACCATATCCTACTGCAAAGACTGTGGATCAGGCCATAAATATTACTGGGATAAAGGCCTAACTATAGGGATACCTCTGAGAAATTGCTTACATAATGTTAGGTGGAGGAGAGAATAACAGGGGGTGTAAAAGCATGGATGTCATGGAGTGTGTGAAGTCTGAAACTCTAACGTCCACCCATACTACCCCTGACTGCAAACCCATGAATGGGTATCCATAAAACAGCTTGTAAACCACAATGTGAAGGTAAACTGACCAGATATATGAGTCCTGCCTCTGGATAACCTAGGTGTATCTGTACACCTGAGAGGTATGGCCCCAGCAGGATATGACCATTCCTTGAAGTTGAGAAAAGCACAAGGAGGGGAACCCCAGTCAGCATACTAACAAGGTGCTGCACCATTTACACAGAACCAGCAGTCTATTGTCTGTAGCTACCCCTCCACAATGGCAGGTGTCTGCCAGAATGTGTAGTCTATATGCCTCAGATTATTGATCTCAGCTTCATTCATCTTGTATTTCCTGGTAAATAACTGTGAGCAAAGAATGATAACTGTCAGTAGTTGATGACATGCCACATCACAGTATAAAACAGTACATATGTCAGAATATCTATGCTACAACCAAACATGTCACACAAGCAGCACAGACAGCAATAGTTACAGTATCCCCTGTATGTTAAGCCCATTGTGTCTCCATATTGGTAACCTATCTACAGAGATCCTGCCGAAACAGTTTGCTAAGTGTAGCTGTAGCACACAAAACCCTGAACTGGCGTCCAACCCTCCCTGGAATGGATGCACACCTTAATATAGAAGGTCATACTGGGCATGTTCCTACACTTATAAAGCCCATGTCTCACAACACAGATATCAGTTATTCGCAGCTGTCTGTGCACACACTGCAAATTGTACACCACTGATACATCACACACATATACTGGATAGGAATATACACATATCTAAGGCCAACATAATATAATATGTCAAACATACACACACAGAGAAATGGGGAAGAGAAAGACAGACAGCGACAGAGAGAATCCCATTATGAGGCCTGTCCCTCCCACTACACATCCCATTGGCCTATATGACATGATGTGCTGATGTCATTCAGTGTAGAAATACCTTTGGTTAGCCCTCAGCCCTATAGTATCAGTGGTACTTGTGATAACTGTGTAACACTACAGTACAAATAGGTATCCATGTAGCAGTTGTAATCTCAGCCCTGTCAAATGTAAAGTTATGTGTGAGTGTGTGTGTGTGTGTGTGTGTGTGTGTGTGTGTGTGTGTGTGTGTGTGTGTGTGTGTGTGTGTGTGTGTGTGTGTGTGTGTGTGTGTGTGTGTGTGTGTGTCTGTTTCTAGATGAATGTGGTTGAGGCCATTCACACTCATTAAACCTCCTGTACTCCTCCTTCAGCACTGCTGCTGACGTCACTCACCTTCAAAGATACATTGCACATCTCTCCAACATGTAAGCTCCATGGTGCGTGTGATAAATGCGGAGCAATGTAGTAGCAATAACTGCATAGGTATGGATTTGAATCTCATCCCTGGCAAATGTTTGTGTGTGTACATATATGTTTGTGCTTCAAAGATTTTGGTCCCATTTACACCCAGTACACATCTCAGTGCCTGATTTTAGCAGTCCTGCAGATATCATCCACCTTAGAAGTACCTGTTGGCAAATCTATACCATGTAAGGTCAGTGGTGCATGTAATAAATGCATAACATAATGGTCTGAAAAGATAGTTAAATAGAGGTTTGATCCTCACCCCTGGAAAATGTAAATATGTTTTGTGGAATCTCTCACTCACTACATCACCCAATGCCAGTATTTACAAGGGCTGGTGATGTCCCTCACCTTAGAAGTACCTTGGGACAACATCCATCCTATAAGCTCTGTGGTGTGTGCAATAAATGTGGTACACTGTAGTAGCAATACATAGCTAGGTAGGGGTCTGTGCGTGTGTGTGTGTGTGTGTGTGTGTGTGTGTGTGTGTGTGTGTGTGTGTGTGTGTGTGTGTGTGTGTGTGTGTGTGTGTGTCTGTCATCAGTATCCTGTGTGGGGGGTTGGTTTGATTAATAATAGGATCCATTGGGGTGGGTTTTGCTAAATTATTATGTTGAGGACCTAGTATATGTCACAATGTTCACATTACAAGGCAAACAGTTGTCAAACACCATAGACGTTGGTGTAGACAATCCACAGCCCTAAATGTCTAGTGCCATGTGCAAAGACTACATGACAGTATGGATTAGTGAACAATACAGGCAACCCTTCTGTTACTCAGAGACACTCTCCAGTCACGTATCATACACAAACACACTTGGCTAGGCAACAACCACTATATTGGTAGTCCCCTGCATATTGCCTCACAGATAGTACCCACGGTGTGATTGCAGTGGACTACATGCCTGTTGACCACAACAGTGCCACTGACATCAGAAAATACTTTGATGTGTTACATCTCCTGACTTTGTTTTATCCAGCAAGTAAAAGGACATGGCACCCTGTTCCATACCCTCAGTAGCCAAATCAATGTGTACAGTGGCCCTTTTGCCATGTTCCCCACTGGACACCTGCAACAACTGTAAAGTCTGCAAATGTACCACACAAAGGGAATACCATGCCTTATACACATGTCCTGTATGGACAGACACCACTAACTCCACTGAATACCCGTATCATACTGTCAATGTAGGTAAAATCACTACTTCAGTTACGTAGCCAGGTCTCACCAAATGAGGTCAGGAATGCTACATCAGAAGATACCAATCTGTCCACACAACATGCCCCAGAGACCTCAAGCACAGTTCCACATGTCAAAGAACATGCATGTGGGACATGCGCATAACCCAGATACTGTCCATGTTATGGAATATAGATCACATACATGGGAAGCAGTGCACATCACTGGCCACCCACAATATAAACCTGGATGCGTGGATGGGGAATACAATACCCACCCCAGGGGACCACTCCAGTGACTATACTCCTGAGCCGTACTGGGGACTATTGTCATATGGCCTAATGCCAGGGTATTCCCTTGGTTTAGCCTTGTAGAGCCTTTAGGCCCATTCACCTACTACACACCTATGAGGCAATGAATCTATGGATCTCAGTACTGGCAAATATGTGTGTGTTTATGTGTGTGTGTGTGTGTGTGTGTGTGTGTGTGTGTGTGTGTGTGTGTGTGTGTGTGTGTGTGTGTGTGTGTGTGTGTGAATAGTAATCCAGTGTGTTTGGCTGATGAATATCCCCTGTGGCTGTGGTTATTAACAATTGGAGGTGTGTTCAAACCGGAACATGTACCATTCTCCAGTCTACAACAGATGTTGTACATCAACATGTACCTATGTACAACCCTCAGGCCTATAATCTGTGAGGCATATGCAGTCACTGTGTTACAGAACGGCGATTACCGTGCACATACTGTACCCTGCCTTTGACATGGTGGATGTGTCACCACACTGCCATACTCTGTGGCCTTGCTGCAGGGCCACATCCTGGTAACACACAGATGCCTAGAATGGAAATGGGATACAGCATGTGAGAACACATTCAATCAGCACTTTTCTTGTGGGGAGAGAGGGGTAAAGCTGGCACTGAATGTGTTGCCAAGACTGTGGCCAATATGTATTGTCTCAGGATAGGTATTAGCTTTGTGCAGTAACTCACAGCACTTGTGTTTAAATCTGTGGAAGTTGTTGATGTAACTATTAAAGGCTGTTGTGTCTGCTGCATCTCTGCTGCCATAGATGCCTGTCAGAGATTCCATGAGGGATCCAAAGTAGTATTTGAGGCTAAAAAGGGAGATCAACAGTCATGGGACACCACCTTTCCCTGCAACAGTGTCCTCCTTCTGATGTGCACTTTAGTAATGGCAGGGGACCATCACATTGTCTCCCAGTGTTTGGATGACAGTGTCTGGGTTCTGTTGGCTCTGGCTAGTACCATGCATTTATGTACCTGTTTGTACAATGCTATGTGCATGATTCCACAGTCATGCATCTACGTCAGATTGCCATGGGTGCAGTGAAGACATCAACCCCTGTTTTCATGGCTACAACATCAGCTATTGAGAGGTTTTGCCAGGTGGTTATCTTTGTGGTGGGTGTGGCTGACATGTTGAGCTCCATGTTGATTACAGCCTTTTTAAATCTCACCATGCAGGGATTGACATCTGGGGATGAGCCACATTCCCATATTTAAGTGGTCAACATAGGTCAAGGTTGTTGCATCCTCTACCAGGGGTCAGTATGAGCTGGTCTAGGGCAATGGAAATGATGAATCCCAGAAGTGCTGGGCCACTGTACTGGCACTTGGCTACATTCCCCAGGTGATCGAGGGGTAGTTGAAGACTTGTACTATGTCAGTGTTGTGTTGGACAATCATAGTTGGCAGGGTGTTGAGGAATGTGCAATGACAGTTTAAGGACATAGATGTAGACCCATAGCAGGCTATGGTCTGGATTGCACTATTACCCCAAGGCAGTTGTACTGGAAGTATCTCCAGTGCATTATGATGGGATACTAGTCTTGAGGTGTTCCTATCCATAATGAATATGGAGGAAACAACACCTGTGGAGGTGTGGTGTGGTCCATGTTTGAGGGCTGACAGCTATGGAATGCATCTGAGCCTGATACTGCAGGTCTGCTGTCTACTGCTGTGAACCACCTCTCCATTACACTCCAACGACTGCTATGAGTGGCTGCATCCTGACAGTTAGATGTCCGCTGTTGTGCAGCAAGACCCCCAGATTGCATACATGTGTAGCTGTTATGGTGGTATTAACATTAGGAGCACTGCCTAATAAGGCTCCATAGGGGTGGCAAGACACGTAGCCAGTACCTGGCAACTCAGCGGTGACAGATGTAGGACATCCATGGCAAGTCATTGGATTCTGTCAATCATGCCATCCCAAGCAGAGAAGTTCTGTATCCCCTGAGAATGATACATAACACATAAGCCAATGTTGCAGTGCAACATCTGTTGATAGTACAACAGCATCTTTCTGGGTGACAATGGTGCACTGTCCAGGGCTACTGTCACACCTGCCTGGACTGCATAATCAGAGAGTTCAACCATGTAGCCTGTCATGTCATCCAGGGAGGTGTGTCCCAAGTCATTCACACCAACATGGATATGGAGTGATACCCATAGTTGTTGTGGAGTTACATGACTGGCTGTGTCATGTGTTAGATGCTGGCATGTGATTGATATTTGGCTGTTACCTGCTCCATATTCAACTTAGTGAGTGGGATGTGTGCCTCAGTATTGAGTTATCCATGATCACTGTATTGTGCAAGGTGGTTAGCCTTAAGGGCTTAGGTTGGGGGCACACTGTGTAGGTTAAATATGTGTCCCTTGGCATGTGCCATGTTGCGGTGTCTGAGTGGGTGTCTGCCTTGCTGGTCTGTGGTGTTTGGGAAGATGTCCAGTGAGTGCCTATGGGAAGGTGGATGTGTGGCTTTTCACTGTATGTCATGACTGTCAAAGTGGGTGTCATGGTGAGCTATGTGTTCCACATGGTGTGGTGCAGGTGTTGATATTATCCTCTCGACCTGCTAGTCCAGTCTTTGCTGGAGAATGCATATGTCCACACTGGGTGATATATGGATAACCCCCACAGGTCTGAGTGTTTGGAGTTTATAGGGGTTTGTCTGTGTGCATGCGGCAGTTGCAAGAGTGCCCCAGAATGGACAAGTGCACCAGGGTAATGGGTGAAAGCACAGATAACCGCTCTTCAAACATGCCAGGAAGGGTGGACATAACTAGTAAGTACTGAGATGACATCTGTGATGAATGAGTACTGCTGACGACTCACAGGTGTGCCACATTTCTTGATACAATAACCTGGTGAAGTTCCAAGCCATAATGCTAGATAAAGTGCAAGATAGAAAGTGTGTGTGTGTGTGTGTGTGTGTGTGTGTGTGTGTGTGTGTGTGTGTGTGTGTGTGTGTGTGTGTGTGTGTGTGTGTGTGTGTGTGTGTGTGTGCACCCCACCTCCACAATGCTTCCCTCAGTGTCATAGCTTGGCATTCTGCGTGTCGCCCAAGTGTGGTGAGGAGCTCCTTGGTGGGTGTCAATGGGGGCTGGATGGCTGGGCTAGCCAGTCCCCTGCTACAGCAGGGCTTGGCATTTGAGGTCAGTGGCCTGATGCTGCACATGCCCATAAGTTCGGCTGTGCAGCCAGGCATAATTTGCCCTGTGGACCACACTTTTCCACATGGCAATCAACTCCCGCACATGTTCTGCTCTCCGTCCACATGACAGGGCGTAATATCCAATCATATAGTGGGTGATGATGTCTGTTTCCCCAACAGAGAATGCTGGTAGGCAAGCATTCTGCATGTTAACTGGAAGACATAAACAGGAAAAGGTCACAGGACCTCATACAGTTGTCAAAATTCACATCGGCAGTAGATATTACTTGCAAATAATCCAGACTACACCAAAACCCTCCAAGCTATCATGGCTATAGCAGCTTGCATTTCATGACTGTCCCTGACCTGTCTTATTCCCCCCAATGTTGGACACTTGATTGCATAATCCTCTATCCTCCATTTATTTCTTTGTAGTGGGTGACATTTGTCATCTTCCATGTGGATGGTGTGTACATGGTGGCAGGTCTGTGTTTGACTGTGGTGTGTGATGGAGCTCTGAGCACATGCTTGAGTTCATGTAGGAGGCAGACACTGATGTTATTAAGCCCAATTGAGATATGCTGTTGTTGTCATCAGTAGCCAATATGTACATGCTCACCATTGCTGAGAAGAGAAGTGTGGTTGATATGCATATCTCCATGTAGAACTGGGGTGGACAGGGTGGCAATGTTCCCACCTAGCCTGTGTTATGCAGGCTGCCTATATCCACAGCATGTGTGTATGAGGTGTTCTTTACCCGCATTACAGGGTGAATTGTGTTGTTTCATCTGAGACTCACAACATATGTGGAGACAAAGTTGCAATTTTCCTTGCTGGTGTGGATATGTCCGGTCATTTTCATAGTCAGCCTTGCAGACATCACCTGTGAGCTTACTTGCTTGCTCAGATATAGGTGGACTTGCTTCAAAGTTGTTGCCTGCACCTATGTGTCCCTGTTCAGCCAATGTAGCAACCTATTATGTGGTTTGTGTATTGCTGCTGTCCACCAAACGGGATTATGTTACCTTGGTGGAGGCTAGATATACAGGTCAGGTACTGCTGTGTCCATATAGCTACAGTGGATATAAAGGGTACACACCCCTGATACACAGCCTGGTATTTGTGCATTTGGAACATGACACCACAATAACTCATTTCATAACAAATCCCACTTGTAATGCGACCTATAGCCTGTACAATTCAATTGAAAACAACAATTGAGTCTGTGAAAACATATGGAAATAATACTCCGTACAAGAAGCGAGTTGAATGAATGTGCACACCATTAAACTGACATGCTGCGTATGCACCTCTTGAGATGGTTACAGCATTCATCCATCCTGGTCTGGACTCTATCATCATGGCACATCTTCACTTGGCAAAAGTTGGCCACTTTCCTAGAATCACCTTTGTATTTCAATGGAATTGCACAGGTTACAGCTAACATAATCATTAGAAACATTATAAAATGATTTTCTGTGGTCTGATTGTCATACAGCACGCATACCTGTCAGTCTAACAGGGGTGTGTACACTTCTGATATCCACTATATATAGGTGTAGATATAGCTGGTATTGGTAGGCATGGACAGAGGGTCACAACATAGGTGGACACTTCTCTGATTAATAGCTGAATATCATGCCTACTCTAGTACCCATATCAGTGTCAGGGCACTGCAACAACCAGTAGCTGTACACATTTCTGTCTGTTGTATGCACTGACACTGATATTACACACATGTGCAACATGTGCAACCTATGTACCTGAATTCTTGACACCCATGTGATTTAGTTTTGTGCCTTCCAGCTGAACATAAGCATACATACATGTACTCAGGGGATACCTGGTATGCATTTCTGTTGTATGTTAGTATGGCACACTGTAGTTACAGTCTTGCCGCTCAATCATACTTCTCAACCTGTTACAGCAGTACGTATGGACAATGGCACACATAAATGGGTGTCAAAAAAAAAAAAAAAAAAAATATATATATATATATATATATATATATATATATATATATATATATATATATATATATATATATATATACATACACCTCAGTATTTATTGTATTGTCAATATATCTATATATTGTTTGCCACTGGGCTGCCATTTAGGACACATCATTGCATCAAGCTAAACCAGCTTGGGTGGCTTGAACTACCTAGCCTAATCCAATATAACCAACTGATTATGGCCTATGAAATCCTCTATAATCCGGACAATACTCCTGCACTTAAAAATATTATCACCCCCTATAACAATCCTAGACCACTTCGATCCTCTTACAAACTACTAACTCGGACTAGCAAAATTAATAACACAGTCGGTGACTCTCTCTTTGCAAACTCTGTAAGTAGATCCTGGAACTTTCTTCCAGCTGATATTACCTTACTTTCCACCTTAGGTCAATTTAAAACTAGACTCAAACAACATTTGTCACTTAACTGGCAATGTCACTGTATCAAGCCTGGCTAACTCTCTCTAGAATGTGTAAAAATCTGTTAACCATCTTACTGTGTAATTTAATTTAATCCTGACTCATGCTCGGGATTAACTCTAACCTGTGGAACTTGTTTAACTTGCTTACTTATGTAATCTCTGTAAATAGTCTGTTTGTAATATGTAATGCTGGTATTATGTAATGTTGTATCTACTTACCCTTGGAGCTTTTCTTTCCGGGCCTCCGTTGAAAATGGACATGCATGCAGTCAGACTATCCCTGTCAACAAATGAAAAATAAATAAATAAAAAATAAAATATTGTTGTATGCATATATGGACTTCCCTACATATCTCACTCTCTCTTTATGTATGTTTCTATTCAGATATATATATGTATAGATACCAATCCTTCCTAACTGTACATTTGTCTCTTCCCTATTTTAAACTGGCTATACAGAAGGGTATGTTTGAGAAAACATCCTCAAGCAATACAGCTGAAGTGGCTTATTGGTAAATTGTAGAGGATAAGGTGTGCATGGTCCTGGGTTTAAGACCTGCAAGAGCTGTTAATTTTGTTGTTAGGCAGAACAAGGACTATTGGATACAGTGTGGTTAAGGCAGTTTTGAGCACCTTTGAGCATTTTATGTGGGTTTCCATGACGATAAGCAGTGCTAACGTATGGTTAAATGAAAAGGTACTTACACTGTATAGGCTTTGCTTACCAGTGTGCAAATCTGCTTAGCATATATATTTAAGAAATGCTTACTCCTGCTAAGCATAGCTTAGCCCTGGTAACCAGGGATCACATTCCAGTCTGACAAAATAGCAGGGTAATGACATCTTTAATAAGTGTATTTAATTTCCTGTACATAACATGCTTCTATGTACTGTCATTACAGTAGCAAGGGGTGTGAGTATACTATATGGGACACATGGTTATACATAGGTAGTACCACAATCTTTTCTCTTTGGATTTGTTTCATACATAGGTAGTATCCCATGTTATATGCAGTCACACTTGCAAATTACACCAGCTACAGTGCCCTGGTTGACAGAAATAGTTTAACGCATATGGCATCATTACATTAGTACTTTTAACCGTACTTTTTCTAGTAAGAGTAGATTGCATATTGAAGTACTGGAACTGTCCACCCCTGCATGCAAAGCTGGACTATGAGGAGTATCTTATTCTTGGTGTTTGAGCTGTATGTTTATATGTATCTCCTATTGGATATTGATCTGATATGTTGATAGTAACTGTAGACTACTATGTATTTTTGGACATGTAATTGAGGTCTGCTGTCATGTAGTAATGGCATACCTTTCAGTTTCAGATGTGTATCTTTCAAAACATTCATCCTAATGCATAACCTTTTGGCTGTCTACTTTCTGTCTGTCCTCTATACAGATGTGCAGATGTCATGTATTGCTATGGCCATACCACTATGTAGCTGCCCACATTGTATTGTGCTGTGGGCCTGGACACTGCTGCTAGTTCCAACATATGGGACATTTCTTAATGTGGGCCTTGCCCCATTTCCTTGCCTGTGTGAGGGACATTACAGAGTTGGTGACCTACAGATTCACATACAATGGGTGGCAATACTTCACAGGACAGGACATGTGGAGACAGCCAACATGGAGGACATATGCCCAGATTTGTGAACAGATTCTATGTCATCAGTGCTGTTATACACATGGCGGATTGATAGATTGACAGGGTTTGTATGGACATGCATTAAGTGTATGACATCATGACTCACAGTGATATGTCTCTGACATGCCTCTCCACTCGCATGCTGTCCATAGTCTAGTCACATGTCTGCCTTTTATGTTTTGTGTGTTCACCAGACAGTTGGTGTCCTTGGTAAATCAGTTGTGGACTCTGGAGAATGCAGTCTGTAAATACTCACATCTATTGGTATTACTGACATCATATTCCTCATAAAGGATGTTACAACAAACCCAGTGACATCTGCAACTGTCTCAATGTATGACAGCAGTATGTCCAATGTACCCCTGTGTTTGTGCCTTTGTTCCCACATAGTGATATAGGGGTTGATGCCGAGCTTAGTGATTGGGGAACAATATCAAAGGCTTTGCCCAGATCAATGTAGGCTGTGTCACCTTGCCTTCATCCACAGCTCAGGTGACTGATGGCAAGGAGTTGACCAGGTTGAATGAACAGGTATGACCTACTCTTCACAAAGGTAAACTGTGTGGGATCCTGAGTTTGCAGATTCCCATATCCCTGTTTATTGTGTGCATGATGATGCATTCCATAGCTTCGTATAACAGACTTGTCAGACAGTTGGGGCGGTATTTCCAAGGGTCTGAAGTTACACCTTGTTTATGAAGAGGTATGACTGTAGCAGTGCACAATTCAGTAGGGACAAAGCCTGAGGTGAGGCTGTGCTTGAACAGGGCACACAGGTAAGGTGCCAGGTCACTCTGTAGTTCATGTAGAACATAGCCGGGGATATTTCCAGGTCCCATAGAAGCTGTATTCTTGGCCTTGGACAGTGGTATTTTAACCTGTGCTGCAGTAATACTGGGTGCCTGGCAGTGTACCGGTATTGTGATTGGTCCTTTGGAGGGGTGTGAGGGGTAATGTTTGCACTCAAGATGCCAGACAGTATATTGACATTATTTGTTGGCTCAGTCTGGGAGGTACCATTATCTAGTAGCTCAGAACAATTATTGGTATTGCTATGGAGATTCTTTACATAACTGTATGAGGCCTTTGTCTTTACTATGTGCTCCAATTCTGTTCTCACAGCTAACTTTGTAGTATTTGATGAGGGATCTCAACTATTCATTGAGGCTGATAAGGGTTTCTTTCCTGTCTTTTAACTTCACCTTATTCCATATTGGTTCCCTCCTTCTGTTGTACAGTTTCTTTGTGGCAGGAGACTACCAGATCAGCTTCCTTCTTTTGTAGGTGAGGGTCCTGGTTGCATTGAGTAAGGTGGTATCCATGCATTTGTGTACATGTTAATAGTGTATTGTTGTTTGATTAATCTGTCATGCAACTAGTCTCCATTTGCATGGCTGCTGTGAGGTTACCCACCTCTGATTTTATGTGGCCATAGTTAGTTTTGGAAAGGCTTTTCATGGTGGTTTCCTGTGCAGTGGGAGTAGGAGGGTTGTGGATTTCCAAAAGTGATTAATTTGTGTTCAGATATAACAAGGGAGGTGTTGACTATTGGTGTAGAGCAACAGTTGCCCATGTTTGGAAGGACCAGGTCAATGTGATGGGCTTGTGCATCGGTACATGAGTAGGTTTCCCTCTTAATGGTGAGGTAGTTGAAGTCAACTAGTATGGTAGTGTTAGGTTGGACACTAATATTCTCCAGGGTGTTTATGGACATGGAGTGTGAGTCTTGGGAAATGCATGGAGACCTATAGCAGGCTACAACCTGAACCACTGTCTTACACAATGGCAGCTACGCCAGCAGAATCTGTAAAGCATAATGTTAGTCTTCCACTCTGGAGGTGTGTGCATCCTTTATAAATATGAAAATACCACCACCTTTGGAGCTTCAGTCTATGTTCTGCAGCCAAAAGTTATGGGATTAATTATAGGCTGGTACTGCTGGTATGCTTCCTAGTGCCTTTAACCAGGTCTCTGTTACAGCATGGCTGTCATCATTTCCCATTTTAAGGAATATTTCCAATGAGTGAATTTCCAGATTTAGAATTCCAGTGTGCAACAGCATGACCCTCTGATTGCATGTCTTTGTAGCTGTTATATATTTATGTATATTTATGTATACATACATATATATATATATATATATATATATATATATATATATATATATATATATATATATATGTATTTATTAACCTTTATATATATATATATATATATGTGTGTGTGTCTGTGTGTGTGTGTGTGTGTGTGTGTGTGTGTGTGTGTGTGTGTGTGTGTGTGTGTGTGTGTGTATGTGTGTGCGCGTGTGTGTGCGTGTGCATGTATGCATATATGTGGATATAAATGTGTATGTATCTCTCTCTCTCTTTATATATAATGTTTTCTAAGTATCTCTTGGTTGTACAATCTGACCTTGTAATTACAACATTCTTTACAGACATTGCTAGACATATTTTTATGTAGCAGAGTGTGGGAATAGTGGTTAACACAACATTACTATTCAGATATCAAATCTTGGTGAATGCAACATTTCATGCCATACAATACCAGAGTAAACACAACCAGTCGAGGATTTAGAACTTTATTGCCAGGCAGTTACAGTTTTATTTAAATACGACCTACATGGGACTATTGCTGTCATATTGTCTGGTTTATTTAGTACAAATCATACACATTTGTCATACTGCCAGGTGATATTCTACTCCTTTATATTTATTTGGTATGACTACTGCAAGCAGGATTGTTACTCACCAGCCTTGCGATGCAGCTTTTGCAACCTAATGGCATTGGCTTCCTGGTTTGCAGCCCACTCAGCTGGAGCTGTAATGAAAATAGAGAAACATTTATGCATACTTATCAATCACATACACAGGCTGGACTTTGGTAAACATTTATTGCTATGAATACTTACACACTGCTGGGACATCATCCTTCTGTCTTGCTTCTTGGACAGACTGTTCCAAGAGCTCCCTCTTCCTCCATTTCAAGTCAGCATAGTGGTGTGGACCTGCTCACTAGTCCGAATGATACCAGTGGCACTGGTGAGATCACAGGTGAGACTTTCTCAGGCTTCCACTTTATATTGGGAGCACTGGTACTTGTCCTGCAGCAGTCTGACATCATGTTTTTTTACCAGGAGTCCTACCATGGCCTTGGACTCCTATATGCTCCAGCGCTGTGCCTGAAAGTGCATGCTCTCTCCCACACCTGCCATACTACCTAGAGTGGTGAGTTACAACCAATTATAAGCTGTATTCCCACCTGCGGGAGATAAATATGGTCAATTTCCCACCCTTCGCTGTTATTGGATGGTTTTGAATATGCTGAGCTAAGCTAATCTATGGGCAAACCTGCATAGCTAAAGTTGGCAATGCTTAAAAGGGCAGGTTCAGCACTTCTCATCAATGGGAAAATCCACTTAGCTAGGCTACTCATTGCTTAGCATTCATATGTACACAATGCATAGCTGTGCAATGCTTATGTTTTAGTTTATTAGACTACCACCTGTATGGGTTTGGTTCATCATTCATTACATAATATAAATTTGTTTACCTTCCCTGACATCCCCCAATGTGCTCTAATTACATTTATTCTTGTGTGACTATACAGTATGGGGCACTTATGTTTATATGGGGGTTTGACTACTTTATTACACTGACACCTCACATCTGGGCTTAATACACTACTCTGTTTTAGAAATATAAGTTACTTCATACATAAATATACAAATAGATTAAAATTGTAATGTTTATACATATAAAATAGAAAGGGCTTTGGTAAGGCTCAAACCATGAATGACAGCATGCAAGACATATGCTCTAACTGCTATACTGTTACACTTATGGTTATGTTGTATGTATATTGCTATTTAACTTATCATGCCATTTCAACTGGGCTAAGCATAGCTAAGAAATAGGCACACCTGCACAGCTACACTTAAACTTTATTGCACATGTGAAAAAAACATTTGGTGTGTTTTTTCTTCATACCCTTCAGAATATCCATGCTAATGCTAAACCTGTTATTCTATCAACTTTCTGGGTTTGTAGGGACAATTGTCCCTATAGCTTTGTCCAGATTTCTTACTCTGATTGGTTGGGAGGTTTTATGAGCGATCTCGCTCTCTATTTACATTGCTGTACAGCATTTCTGGTGTGCAGAGGGCATGTGCATTGTGAGAGCACTTCTCTCAGACACACCCCCTGCACTTGTACACAGAACCATGTTCATATTACAGCATGGCAGCATGCCTTCATGAATATGCATGGCGCCTTGCTGTGCTGCACAGGAATGGTCCCTTTCATACAGGAATAAGCTATTCCTGCATGGAAGTTTACTGAATCCGGGGGAGTGTGCATGGAATCATTCAAATCATCTACTTTATTTCTATGTCCACATGCTCTAAACATGTTATAGAATAACTAAATCCTTTTTAGTATTTTTGCTACTCTAGTTAGTGAATCCATATACAAAACAATACTCAGTATTAGTGGAGCAACAATTAACATATCACATCTGACATGTACAGTGTATTATTTAATTTGCTAAGTGGTAAGGGTCATATCCAGCCTTCAAGTTCTTTAGTAACTGTATAGTAGTCACACTGTCTTAATGTTGGGTGCAGACATCGTATCTGCAGAATGATTTTCCTCTTTATGCTGACAGTTCCAAATGTATCCCTTGTCAGAAGGAAATCTAACCATCTAATGTATTAAGTGATGATAATTATGATAATAACATAATAGTAATAATAATAATAATAATAATAATAATAATAATAATAATAATAATAATGATAATACATAATGAACAGTCTCTCCACTTGATTGTGGACACCTCTCATTTAACTGATGTCGGTCCATTCCATTTCATTCCTTGCTGGTATAGGTAAAGTAAAGTGTGTTTAATACTATATGCTACCAAATGGAACTGAATTCCTCTTACTTTGAAACTCTGGATGATACAGATTGTTTGATTTCTTTCAAAAGAGTGACATTTTAGAAAACAATATAATGGTGCAAATTCAGTAAAGCTTACAGTCATTTTCTCTCTGTTCATGTCATGGCATGATGCAAACACTGGCACAACAGGTTTTACATTCAGTAAAGTCCATGCAGCAGTGTGCAACCACGCACATTTACATGCATAAATGGAAAGTTTCATGGGATGCAAATTTCAGCATAAGTAGCTGAATTTTATGCTAATGAACCAATACAACATGGTGGAGTGATCCAGCAACACTACATACAACAGTGTAGGCTCAATGTCCATGTTGAAAATGTACCCCCAAATTTTTCTCATACAGGAAACTACACAGAAGCAAGGTCATGTAAAAGTTGTGAAATATGGACAGAATGCCCATGAAAATCTAAAAACATGCATTTAATGGCTGATGATGTCCAAGAGAATCAGGGTGGTATTAAGATCACTATAAATTTTATCATTTTCATTTTAGCACAATTTTTTGCAGTACACCACTATGCACAAAACATTTGAAAAGGAATAATAGAAATGAAATTTAAAAGATGGCTATGGTGTATTGCCACAACCAGTACAGAAATGCTCTGCACTGAATATTTTACCCCGTGCTCCTGTGCTGTTGCCTAGCTTACACGGCTACTATCTGTGTAGTTTCTAGGCTGTCAGCATGGTTATTATATAAATGATGTAAAAAAGCAGTGGATTTGTTGAATCACAAAAAGCAGGGACTATGTAGGGCTGTTCACTCTGTGTAAGCTCCTACATGATGTCTACGTTTCTCATGGTTATTGATGACATCAGGTGGGTGAGTCAGGTAACTTTATTTTATTTTATTGAGTCTTTTGTGCATGTGTGTGTGCAGTGCGCCACTTCATGCAAATGGCAATGATCATGCAATCCTTATTTATGTGAGCAGAACACCCATATACCAGACATGAGCTAGACACCCAAAAATAGAAACTTAATGCACTCAATTAATATTAATGATAACTTTTGGGCATCACACAAACCCAGTAAGCAGGGCTGCACTCTACTAATTCTCTCAAGTTAGAGGCATTGGCTGGTAGCTATTGGATATGGATGCAAATAGGCTTGGGTTCAAGTACTAGGTATGTCAACTTTTATCATACGGTACTGACATTGTAGGTTATAGAAATGAAGTGAAATTATCAGTAATTAGTACATTATTTATGTGTCATAACAACAGGGATCAAATTATATCAATTTTCACATGCTTTACTTTCATTATGCACAGCTGCACTCTGCTGCTCGTCGGTGTGCACTGCACAATACTGCACACTGCAGTGGGGGTTTTAAATCCTGTTAATTATATCCTAAGCAGGTGAATTTCATTGAAATTCGCCAACAGCACATGGTGGTCCTACTCAGGAAATGTATAAAGTATGCATACAGCCTACATTCTGATTGCTCGTCGATACTTCAATGACATTGGAGTAAAGACTTGGAACTTTAACTGACATAAAGCAAGAAGCTGCTGCAGCTGTTTTACATCTGTATGTGCTAGATGTTGAAGTCAATGCTGCTGGTGCTGATGACAATAGGCTTAGGCTGAGAAGGAGAGAGTGTTTGGACCCAGGGTAACTTTCCAGGTGCTACATGACATGAACTGGAAATTCTACAGAGCTACAGAGTAGACAGGGTCACATTACAAGAACTGTATGAGATCTGCCGGCCTCAACTCAGAGCCAGAGGCAACTGAGAGTCAACCAAGGGGAAACCATCCCAGTGGAAGCTAAGGTCTTTGTAGCCCTTAAAATATTAGCTACAGGTGCTTTTCAAAGACCAATTCTGGAAATGATGGGTGTGTCATAGGCATCAGCATCCAATATCCTCACACACAAACTAAGAACATCATAGACCTTCTGTTTGGGTTTCTGAAGTCAGTGCTCCTGGTGGAGCCTTGCAGTATACTTCATGCACATATACACACATATTCACAATTAGTACTATGCTGCACAATCTGATCCTGTGGAAACATCTAGGTCACCACAGTCACAGTCACAGGAGGACTCAGAGGAAGAACCCCCAGATGATGTCCCTGTAGGTGGATGTAGGCACACACAGTATGCCCTTGCTTTGGTTACGGGACAATGCATAGCACATTCACTGACTACCTAAGGTCTAATCTAATGCCTTTCTCCTACTCACATACATATATTAAGATTGATGCCAGGCAACTCACTCAACCTTTATCTATACATGTATTGGTTGTGCACTGCTTGCATCAGACAGAGTCAGCCCTGAACTAATGTTGTGTCAACTGCCACATTTGCAAGGTAAGTGAACCTACACTGTAGTGTTAAAGACTATTATGACATATCCTTGTATGCCTTACCTTGCTACAGTTGCAAATATATAGTGGTGCTTTTGTAAAGAGCGTAAGTTAATATGTGAGTACACATACTTATATTACTACAATGTTACCATATGTAATTATTATGCATTAGGCATGAAACAGTCCAATCACAGCTGAATACTGGTACATCATGCAAGAAAAAGTTAGGAAGTGAGTCCAGCCCATTGCAGTTTCTGACTTTACACAAGTTTTTTTCCTAACAGTAAATGTTTTTCCCCACTCACAAACATAGGATTTTAAGACAAAGAGATGTATATTTGCAATCATAATTATGACAAGAGTTGTATCTACTAACTGCCCTATTTCCAAATATCATTCAGAGAAGTACTTGTGCATGGTCTGATAGCAATGTACATTTTTATGAAGGTGGTTGTGTGAGGAATGACCCCAGTTCTGGATAGCTGCTTATGTGGCCAAAAGGACTAAGGCAACCAACCTGTTTGATGAAACTTTAATGATGTTGATGGTTCAAATCCTGATGTAAGCTGAAGTTTTGGAGGTGTTTTTGCAATAGTTAATGTTTTTTTTTTACAGACTGTGATTCTGTGTCCAATAATGTTTTTGTTTTTATATTTTTGGTACACATTTGTGTGTTGTGTCACATTTTGAAAACAGTTTTAATTATGCTTAAATATTTTGGGCAAAGCACAAACCTGCAAAAAAGGAAATAAGTAGATGAGTTATTGAAGAGTGGCAAATAATAGCAGACACCATATACACTCAATTATCTCCCATAGGAATTGGGAAATTATGGCCTGTAGTAGTGATAGGAGTGGTCTACAGCAGGACATATACATTACATAATAGAAAGGTTGGATGTTAGCAATGCGCCTCGCGTTTGTCCAGTGCTTATGCACAAACAGGTAATAAAGAAAACTCAAATGCGTGTACACTTAGCATAATCATTGCATTTTTGCTATGCCTAACTATCATAGCTCTCAAATGTCCAGATTTCTGAAGAATGCCCATATTTTTATATCATATTTGTAGTCCATTCATCATAAAATGTTGGTTTCTACAAACAATATTAAATCAGTGAGAATGAAGTCAGAAAATAATGACATACATTTTATTTGTGGATGCCATACCCTTCAAAAAATTCATTCTAATGCAAAACCTGTTATTCTATCAACATTGTAGGTCTGTAAGGCAATATTTAAAAATTTACCCTATTTTTGACACTTTATTTACACATTGATTATGGCTTTTTCCAGATATCTTGTTCTAAGAGTTTAAGAGTTATGCTATTACATCACATACATCTGTTTTCTTACTGTCCTATAATTCCCAGATGCTTTCTATGACCTAAGACTACACGTGTAAACATTAAAAACTAATGGCACAGTATAACTATCTGTACAGAAATATCATAACCATCCACATGTTTCCTCATAACCAACCTCAACAAAAATCATTACAACCATGGGATCTCCTTAATTCTACAACACATACAGCTAACACAAAACAAAGGTGTAATATGTAATGTGCTAGCCTTGAATGACACTGATGAGCAATGTGCCTATGCAGGCCTCCCAAGCTGATGCTCCCCACATACCTTGACAATGTCATCTACTATAAGTTCACCAGCACTCTTGTTAAAATCAGACTTGTGTTGTGGTGCTTGCATTAAGAACTATGTTCTGTAGTCTGTGCACCTTAGATAGGTAGGGGTTTGGTTCTCACTGCAGTAGTGTGTGTGTGTGTGTGTGTGTGTGTGTGTGTGTGTGTGTGTGTGTGTGTGTGTGTGAGCTCTTGGTGGACATTATACAGAGCATTTTACAGCAGCCTATGGGACACTGTCTTCTTGTCTTCGACAGACACTGCTGATGTCATCAGCTATGCCAAATTACTGGATATGTACTCATCACAACAGACCATGTGCACACACTGGCCTATTAGGCAGGTAGATGTCACGTCATCCAATATAAGAAAGACAGCAGTGGCATTCCTTTTACTGTATGCACAAACATCATGACATCTATTTGCAAAGGTGATGGGCAGGTTGACACATGAGATCACACAGGAGTTCCCATGGACTATGATGTTTGTGGATGATCTTATGATCTGTATTGAGAGGAGGCAACATGTGTACGAGACCCTGGAGAGGTAGAATTATGCTATACAGAGGAGAGTAATGAAAGGTATATGGACTAAGATAGAATATATGCATTTGAATGAGAGCGAGGATAGAGAAATGGTGAGACTACAGGAAGTAGAGTTGACAAAGGTGTTTGATTTGAAATACTTGGGATTGACAGTTCAGACTAACGGTGAGTGTGTAAGAGAGGTGAAGAAGACAATGCATGTACTGTGGAGTGCATGTAGAAGAGTGTCAGGAGTGATCTGTGACAAACTGGTACCAATAACACTGAAAAGGAAGGTCTACAAGATTTTAGTGAGAACAGATATGTTATATGTAGTGAGAACAACTATGTCATATGGGTTGGAGATGGAGGCACTGACAAAAGGACAGGAGTCATAACAGGAGCTGGAAGGGCTCCAGATGGTAGGATTTGCATTGGGTGTTCTGAGTATGGACAGGATTAGTAATCAGTATATTAGAGTGTCAGCTCAGGTTGTATAGCTTGGAAACAAAGTCAGGGAGGTGCGATTGCATTTATATGGACATGTGCTTAGGAGTGATGCTGGTTATTTTGGGAGATGGATGGTAAGGATGGAGCTGGCAGGTAAAAGGAAAGGAGGAAGGCCTAAGATAAGGTTCATGGATGTGGTGATCAAGGACATGCAGGTGGTTGGTGTGTCAGAGGAAGATGCAGAGGAAAGGAGGAATTGGAAGCAGATGGTCTGCTGTGGTGACACCGATAGTATCCAAAAGAATAAGAAGATTAGGATGACATCTGTGTTTGGAAAAATTCCACCTTTAAACTTGTGTCAGGAGTGTACAGTAGGATAATCTATTTGTAGGTTAGTGTTTCTGGAGTCAGTATGAGCTTTAACAGTATTTCTTTGTATTACCTGCTCTGTTTTGGTTTATGTCCAAAGGCCTTAACACTTTGTCCTCATACATAGAGAAATGCCAATACACTTATTTTTCAATAAAATCAGCTGTGGATATGTAGCAGAGCAGATCCACAACAGCTCTTACTAGCTGCAATACATTCTGTTACTTAACAAGCAGAAATTAAACCACTTACCTATCAATTACAGAACTACAGATCCACCTTATGAAGGACCTCCTAATGTTCAACCCATAGGTTACTCACCTGAAAATTCCACTCAGATCACATATACCCCTCCTTGTAGCCTTCTCTATGCAGATATTAGGTTCAAGTCTCCCATTATCACCTATCATTTCCCCTTTGTTTCCTCTGCTAGCCTAGTTGACATGATTTTTTTGACTCAGTGCAAATAATGCCTCATCTAGATATGATGACAAACTGACTTGCACAAATTTACTAGGATTTTCAAACTGAAATGGCATGGAAGAAATAGTGCACCACCCCATAAGGGTCTGTAGTATGTCAGACCTGTTCCTCAACAATATGAGTGAACAATGTAATGACAGATGTGTAGTGCCTGCACTGTTAATCCAACCATAAAACTGTATGTTTAGACTATCTAATGAGCTCCCTAAAGGAGGAATCAGGTTCAAAAACATCATTTGAGGTAAATACACCCTCCTAAGGGATGGTATAATCAATTCCAGGCTCAAGTTTCCACAAAGAATATTGACAGCTGTAGTAACATAGGATCGCAGGATCATAGGAGGTTACTAAGCTATTGGCCCAGAGGGCCTTATAAGCCTAGCCAAGAGTTTAGCCCATGTTTAGACAAATCAGCACCCAATGCACTTGTCCATCAGGGACCCAGGTGGAATCCTAGGGGTATATTTTCTGTTTCCCATCCAGTTATCCAGGTTGCACTTAAAATGGGGTAAAGAGGTACTCTGCTTGATGTGGAGACGGAGTCTATTCCATAGATGGGGGAGTCTCTGGGACACAAATCTGTCCTGCCACCAAGACTTGTTGATGTCACAGACAAGGTTGAGGCCACATGTGCAGGTTACTTGAGTAGAGCTTGACTTGTGGATATACGGAAGTCCCGTCAAGGTGGAGGTCCATGATCACATTGTATGGCAGACAGATGTCCACCAGACAGGTTTACTCTTCCTTGCTGAGAATGATTTAGTCCTGTTGGGTATTCCTGATTCCATGCATCTATATAAATGCTCGTATAGTGCTTTGGTGTAGTTTTGGATATTGGTGCCAGTTCCTACAAAGGGGGAGGGGGTGTGAAGCTGTTTATACTATCCCTCAGGAGGCTGTAATCAGCTTTGGAGAAGTTTTTATGTCTGATCCTAGCTAGAGGGGGGTTGAGGGAGATGGTGACTTTGAAAGTGACTGCTTTGTGGTCAGATCTTACCAGGGAGGATGATACTACAGGGATGTTGCAGTGGTTACTCATGTTGGTTAATACCAAGTCCAAGATATTATCACATCTTGTTTGGGTATCAACTAGCTGTTCCAAGGCATTTTTATTGACAAAATCAGGGAATCTCTTTGCATTTGTGTTCTGGCATGAGTAGTTCTTCCAGTCTATGTTTGGGAAGTTAAAGTCATCCAGGATCAGGGTTAAGGGTTGAATCTCCATAGATTAAAACAGGTCCAAATAGGTGGACTGGGCATTTTGAGTCAGATTTGGGGTCTGGTAGCTAGCTATGATTTGAATAGGGGTCTTTTCAATGGTTAACTGCACCTGGAGTGTCTCCTGTGCATCATACTGTTTGACCAGCCTGGAGGTGTGTATGTCTTTAATGTATATTGAAACTCCACCTCCTTTGGCTTTACTGCCCACAGTTTGGGGTCTGACTGTATGATAGGATGAGTAACCAGGTAAGTCTGGGGTGTTATCCACAGCTTTGAACCAGGTTTTTGTGACTGCACTGATGTCAGCATTTTCCAGGGTTAGGAATGCTTGCAATGAGTGCAGTTTCATGTTTAGACTCCTAGTGTTTAGCAGCATGACCTTTAATTTGTGTTTTGTTGAAATTTTTATATTGGTAGTTTTAATCACATCACTTTCCCTAAAAATGGCACTATAGGGGAGGCAAGGGCCTTTGCCAAAAGCCTGAATCTCAGGTGAGACAGATGCAGGCCATCTCTAGCAAAGCATCATGGTCTATCACTCATATCTTACCAGGCTGTCAGGTACTGGATCCCCCTGGAATGACACCAGAAATTAAGCCAATTGTTAAAATCAATCATTCTCTGTTTGTATTGTGGCACCATTCTGGGTGATGGCAGAATGCCGCTTAAGGCTAGGGACATACCTGCCTGGGACAAATAATCAGTGAGCTCAATCATGTCTCTCTTCACATAGTCCAGAGAGGTATGTCTCAAGTCATTCACACCAACATGGGCTATGACAGAGTCATAACAGTACTCATTGTTGAGAGACTTGAGTGCATATGTGATGTGGTGGATTCTGGCACCTGACAGGCAACTAACAGTGACTTTCTCCTTATCCAGCCTGGTGAGAGGCACATCTGTGTGTCCCACAACGGAGTCTCCTATGACTAATATGTTAGGTTTATGATGAAACCTTAGTGGCTGTGAGGCACAGATGTGTGGACTATTCATGGTATATGGTGTGGAGGGCTGTGGAGATCACGTGTGTTTTTGCCTCAGAGATCTCCTTTGTTTGGGTATGTTTATGTGGAAGACCTCCACTTATGCAGGTGTGTGCAGTATAGGTATGGGTGGTTTTTGAGGTGTAGTGATTGTGTTGACGACCTTTTAGGTGCCAGATGTACTGGCTTGAGGGGAAGAGAGCCTGGAATCTAGGTTCCTAATGTAATTGCATCTCATTGTGTTCCTAGGTGGTAGTAGTAGATGGTCATGCACGTACATGAGGCAGTTGCTACAATGTCTCAGAATTCCTATATCAACCAGACAGGCAGGAGAAACTGTAGGAAATTGTCCATCCATATTGGTCAGAATCTGAGGGAGAAAGGCCAGCGAGACCTAAGGGGTGGCCCTAAAACAAAAGTGCTTAAACCAAAAACTAAGAGCTTAGAATAACACTTAAGAATAACAATTTAGACAGGCTATAAACAAGCAGTAATAAATGCAACGGCAAAGATGCAGTTGAACACTTTAGAGAACAGGCAGCAAGTAGCAGGAAAAAGCAAAGCAAGATGAACTAACAGAGTAGTAGGAAGGAACACAGATTAGAAAAATATAAGCAGCTGAATAAAGTTTATATATATGTATATGTATATATATATATATATATATATATATATATATATATATATATATATATATATATATATAGTAAAAAAAAAGGATTTAGAGCAGGAACAGAAGATAATTCAAGCTTAAGATACTAAGAGGTTTGGCCTTCACAAATGATCTCTGCATTAGGTAAAATGAGACTGGGAGGAGTGTCCCAGATCAAATTTACAGTAGGGGCTGGCAACTGCAAAAGCTACCAACTTTAAGAACACAATAACCCTGATGCCCTGTCTACACATCTACACAAATGTATGCACACAACCATGGTTGATAGGCTCAAAGACAGATCTACCAGAAAATACATTCCATAGTGGTGGATGTCGGTCATTACTACATTCTACAGTAAGTGAAAGAAGATGCTGTTTACATATACAGCATGTACAAAACAACTCCCCTCAGTGTCCTCAAACAAATAAGACACCTTGAAAAACCTTCATATAACAATTATGCTGATAATTTATGACCCATATCCAGGGATAGCCATACGGTTGTCTTCATTTACATCTGCAAACTGATATATATCACTCAGATGTATTTTGAACTAATTCTGTAAGGTATTGCATACACTGACCACTGTAAATTCCAAACCTGCTAGCTGACAAGTGCACCCCGTCCCAACACCAAGCTTACTACATGTGCGCATCATCACCTACAAACTGAGGTATCTACAAAGAACAAGTTATCACTGCTCTCTCCAAGATTAGGAGCACATCTCATGGGACCAGATGACATTCTTGGCTGTGTTTTTCATGTGCTGCAACAGTGAGCTACTCCACTAGGCACCATATTCGACCACAGACTGAGTACTGCTGTTGTCCACACTGAATGGAATACAATGACCATTTCCCACCCACACAATGGAGGATAAGCAACATATACGTAGAATTATAGATGCATAACTGTATTCAACCTCTGCTGTAAGGCAATGGAAATAATTTGCATGCATCTCAGACAAAAGGACATAGGTGATCTCCAAACAGTAGATCTGTTCCAGTTAGCTGTTGCAAAGGGTAGCTTGTACCTGCAAAACCTGGGGGAATTCAAGACTGTAAGCAGAGACATAGGCAAAGATGTGCACTCATCCTATATTGCCTTGGCCTTTCAACACAATCCAGCACTCTGTCTCAATGAGAAACTAACCAAGGTGAATATCACATCTTGTGTTATCAGGTGGATTGCAAATGGGTCACAGACCAACAACGCTCAGTCAAAGTGGGAGACTTCAACTCAAGCAGCAGACCTGTCACCTGTCTGGTAACACATGCGTTAGTGCTGTCTCCCCTCTTGTTTGCCATATGCTTCTCAAAAGTCCAAAACAAAACAGAGGATGTGTGGCAAACCCTCCTTGCACCACTGCTGACTGCTGACAAAGCCATGGGTTTTATAACAACTGCAGAAACATGCATCACCATACCCTGTGGTAGTAAATGTTCCTGTTTATTAAAAAATAACCCAGAATATAGTATTCCCAAATTTTGTATCAACATATCGTGGAGCATATGTTGACTGCAACCTTTGTGTACTGTGGGGAGAAAGGCATTCTACATCTTACATCTGATTAGCGAAGCATTACATTGAGAACAATTTATGTTATCAATCCCATATACTCATCCATTATTAGCCCTATTAATGAATATAATCCTCCCTTTTATATGTATTGTCCCAGACACCTTCAGCAAGTTGACAGACCTCAGACATTTCTGAGTGATAAAACATCAGAGGATGTCTAACACGTGTCTTCTGTGGGCAGAATGAAGTAGCTGTCACTGTACGTAATATCATATGTATAGCTTTGAGGCAGATTATGTATGCATTACATGGCTGTCTTTTGCCCAAATGGGATGAATATGCTGCACATCCTTAAGTCATTTGGGGCTACAGTCACCTGTTCCAGGAACCTCAATGTATACTATGACATACATAGGACATGCTGGACAGCCACAAACATCTCTCAAAGGTTGTCATCCTCTGCAGTAGGCTTCCAATCCATTTCAAGCAGAGCAACCCCATTAACCTGTTTAAGCACAGATTGGCTAGCTTGATGTGAAAATGTTACCTGCCATGGATTACTGTTGATTGCCTCCTGGACATGGGGTGTCCTTTCTATAAGAATCATTGTCATGCATTATAGCTGCCATTACATATTATACTGTGATGTCTCGGTTATGCTTTTTAACACCATCAGGCCATTACCCTTGTCACAGCCTATGAACCTAGGAACCTATGGTAATGCCCATGAAATAAACAAAACATTATACTGTATTACTGTTCTGATGAGATTTGTCTGCAGTGCTGATGTGCAGTCCAGAGTTTAGAATCTGATGGGTTGACTTTGCTGTGCAGACATAAGTTTGCACTAAATACTCCTTAAAAGAAGGTTAGATATATTAATCAGACACATTTTATTGACTGATTTCACAAGCCTTACAAAAGCATCAGCTAGAAAGTAGAAGAATTATTATGCTAGCAACTGTCTAAATGGCTAAACTCAATATAACTGACAGGTACAATTATCAGGCCAACAGCACAATCGGAGATATAAACTACATATTAATATAGGTAGTCACCCTGTGCATCAGACACATAGCTTTGGTATCCCTGAATCTAAAAGATAGACCACAGGGATGTGGTACAGTCAGTATCACTTGCACAGGGTGGTTTGTGGGGGTGCAGGAGGCCTAGGCTGACACAAGAGACTGGTGAGTATGTGTGTGTGTGTGTGTGTGTGTGTGTGTGTGGGTGTGTGTGTGTGTGTGTGTGTGTGTGTCTGCATGAACACAGCCAAGCTCAGTGCTAGCCTTCTGTGTCCGTATGTCAGAAAGCTGTGAGCCATGCAAGGTAGACCTGACAGTTCATTGTCTTTATGCCCAACCATGAGAAACTTTCTCTGCCATGAGTTGCACTGGCACCTCCATGCCCAAGGTCAGATGGTGTGTTATTACCTGAGGGTGACTGATATCTGCTGGACATGGTCCCTTCATGAAAATTTCCAGGATCATGACCCCATGATCTGCTATGTCTGGGTGTAGACAGCACACTCTCTGATGGAGCACTGGATGTACTGCCACTATGGGAGGTTGATCTGGCACAGCCACACTAGCTCTCAGCAGATGTATTTGCTGATCTACACCCATGAGGTCGATGTTCCCCTCCAAGCAGATGTCCCATCACAGACAATGTGCATTTCATGACAGATACTCTGCATTCCCTCATGGACACATCTGGTTCATACGTGTCATTGAATCAACAACATGGTGAAGGCAGTCTCAGATAGCAGATTGTGCCACATCTAGCAGCCTGACCATTCTTCTGAAGTGAAGTTCTGAACATGTCTGCAGCTCTATTATGGCCCTAAACATAGTGAAGTGACATGTGAAGAAACACCTGCACCAGTTGCTGAAGGAACAGCAGTCCTCCCTCAAGCACCCCTATCAATCTGCCTGTGTGGCACCTTACCAGCAGTTTGGCTATTGACAGTGTCAACAGGCACTGAAGCCATGGTAGCCACACATCCCCAGTTTGTATCCATGCCCTCCAACTGTCCAATATCTATGGCCTCGGTGGACTAGGTATGTGTAGCATACTGGCTGTGTCTGGGGATCTTTAGGGGGTGTTGGATGTTAGCTTCTGTGTCAGATTCAGCCTCTGCTACCCTTGACTGCGCCTCACTTTGGCCACCATCATTGTCAGACTCTGATGGGACACTGACATCAGGTGGTGCAGGGGGCACAGAACCATTTCCATATTCACTTGTGATTAAAGGAAGAAAAACAGAATGGCATTAATACCTGTACTACTATGCTGCAATATATGTTAAGCAATTTACACTGTTGTCACTAATAAAAAACAAAATTCAGGTGTCAATCCAATGACTGCAATGAAACAAATAAATTAGCGCTTTCATTCACTCTTTAATCCGTGAACTTCTTCAGAAAAAAGTTAATCATACCCATACTTCCTTTTATATCAAATTGTTTGAAATCACAGGAAATGACATCAATAATTGCCAAACAATAATTTTAAACACATAATGACATGAAAAGTAATGAGCTAAAATAATATTAAAACACATGTAACATTCATACTGTGTGTACTTATACATAAATGTATACATAGAGGAAAAACTGCATGTGTATGTAGTCAGTACTCTATAATGATCTATTTAATAAAACAAAATTTAAATTTATAGACTCATTTAGTCCTGGCGCATTATCCACCCCTAAAAATAGTTGCCACAATGTTTCTTTACATTCTAAAATGTTGTTTAAATCCCCTCCAAACATGACTTCATCAACTTTTTCTACAACAAAAAACTCAAACTTTTTAAAGTCAGAACATATAGAAGCATGCTTTGCCAAAGAATTGATTTTGTCTTTGTTTTTAATAGCCAAATTGTGTTCATATATACTATGTTTTAATGTTCTTGTAGTTTTTCCTATGTAATAATGGTTACATGATACACAACTAGCAATGTAGACTACAAATTCAGTGTTACAGTTGTAATAATCTTTGGCCCATAAAGTGTAGTTCAGATGACTCAAAGTAATAAAAAAACTGTTACTAATAAACCTACACTGTTTGCAATTCCTACACGGGTACGTACCCTTCTTGGTACTACCTAATCTCATACTACTAGTGGCTCTCTTGTTACCATATTCTAACATGGACTTTATGTTTGATACTTTCTTGTAAGTGAATTTTGGTTTATTACCTATTATAGCAACCAGTTCTCTGTTGCCTAATAAAACTTTCCAATTGTTTTCTATAATTTCTTTAACAAACCACATTTCATTCACTATTGGTATAGGAAAGGCAATATTGTAATTGATGGAGTCAGAAGTTGAAACTTGTAATACTGGACTTACAAAGATGTCCTTAGACAATAAAATCGGTGTTGCCACACCCTTCCTTAACACCATTACCTCTTTTTCTATCTTTTTCAACCATTCCATGCTGTAACCTCTAGAGAGAA
This sequence comes from Protopterus annectens, assembly GCF_019279795.1. Lineage (NCBI taxonomy): Eukaryota > Metazoa > Chordata > Ceratodontiformes > Protopteridae > Protopterus > Protopterus annectens. Next base: position 1,003,205,491 of record NC_056745.1, on the reverse strand, counting down.
ATAATGATCTCAAAAATAAAGCTTCCTTAACAAATGTGTTGTCATCTGTAGTTAGTCTACTTAAGCGTACAATTTGACCTTTAACTACTCCCTTTTTCATATGTTGTGGGTGTAAGCTGTCTTTGTGTAAATACTGATTAGCAAACACTTCCTTCCTAAGGACTTTACTAATGAAACATTTTTTCTCTCTATTCATACTCAGATATACATCCAAATATGTAATACATTCCCCAAATCCACTAACTTTAAATTCTAAAAAGTTTGTGGTGGTGTTTAGATCTTTCACCATATTCATAAACTCATTGTATGTTCCTGTCCATAAAAAGAACAAATCATCAATATATCTGTAATAGGTCTGCACTTTAGAGTAACTTGAATGCCTAGTAAGATATTTCAACTCCCAATTAGCCATAACTAGGTTTACAAAGACCGGTGCTACCCTTGCCCCCATAGCTACTCCTGAGATTTGTTTGTATAAATTCTTAATGAATTTAAAAAAAATGTTGTCTAGAACTAACTCCATTAAACTACAAATAGTGTTAACCTTTGTATTAGTGAAGTTGGTTGGTTCAGTCAAGTAATTCCTAAGATATTCAATACCTACTTCTTGATTTATTGATGTATATAAAGACCTAACATCTAAAGTACCAAATTTAGTTGATTCCAATGTAACATTAAAATTCCTTAAGTTCTCTAGTAGATGCCACAAATCCCTTAAATAAAATTTAGATTTTTGAACTACTGGATTTAGAATATAATCTAACCAAATAGATATATTTTCTGATTTGGAATGTTTGGCTGATATAATAGGCCTAAATGGCGGATTTGTTTGATTCATTTGAATTTTCGGAATACTGAAAAAAGTTGCCATCTTAGGATGTTCTACTAATAGGTAATTATAACTTTCGTAATCCAATTCACCTTGACTGAACATATCAAAAAGTGCTACATCTATTTTTTGGAAACTACACTTTACTTCTCTTGCGTTGGCCTTTTTATATGTACTAATGTCTTCCAACATTGTTAGCAGTGAACTGTCATATTCCTTAGTGTTCATGACAACAATCTTACCACCCTTATCTGCTTTCATTGCCCTGATGTTAAAATGTTTACATAAATTGTCTAGTGCACTTTTTTCTTCTTTAGTGAGGTTTTCAGAATACCCATGGACACCAATCTTTCTAAATTCACTTTCACATAAATTTTGGAACACCTGAAGAGTAGTTTGAAGAGGAGGGTTGAAAGTACTAGATTTTTTAGGTTTATTATCTGGCAATCTATTTATAGCAACAGGTTCTTTCAAAACATCCTGCATGATGTAACTCAAATTTAACTTTCTCAGATATAACCTAAAATCAATTAATGGTCTCCCTATGTTCATGTTACTTGCAGGTATAAAAGAAAAACCTTTCTTTAAAACGTTTTCTACATCACAAGATAATGAAACATCAGACAAATTGATTACATTAATACAATAATCTTGCACACCATTTACATTCACCACTTGTTTTTTTTTTGTTCTGATTTTTCCCTTTCCCTTTGCCCTTCCCTTTGAACTGAGTGGCATTGTACCACTTGCAAGTCTGTTTGTTTTATGGATTCTTCAAGGGAAAAGGACCTTGATTGTGTCCTTGATTTAAATGTGAAGCAGCCTGCGCATAGCTGACTCGATTGTCATTGTCATTATCAGATTTATCAATTATTGAATCTGCACAAATGTTAGGTGTTTTTTCTTTGCTACCCTTTTCGATGTTTGAATTGGAATTACCATCATTCAATTTGTTGTCCGCCAAAGCAGCTCTATAATTACTCTTTGTATTTGAATCCAAATTTTGTTAATAACACCCACATCACTAGGGCTAGCTCTCTGTGTGTCAATAACCTTATCTAGGACAATATAAGCTTGATATGCCATGATGTCCCTTTTAAGTTTCAATTGTTTTTTTGAGACTATTGTAGCCCTATGCCTGTCGGCCTTCACCTCTACACCATTGTAAAAGACTAAAAAGTCTCTGAAACAGTTATACTTCTTTATTTTGTCATCTAAATTCTTAATACTGTCCTTGATTGTGCACATTTCTTTTTGATAATGTGCCATTAATAAGTGCATCATACTGATACCCGTACCGTTATACAGTTCTATCAGGTGTTTACTTAATTCATCTTCCGGTGTTACACAATTTGGGAATTTGGCAGTACGCATGCCCTGCTGCACTACTTTCCTGCTTATACATTCCTCAAAGTATTTTATTTCCAGTTCTAATGTCACATGTTTAAACACCATTCTTTCTAACTCGTATATAGTTTTTTGCAGTTCACACTCTCCATGTATGTATTTTCATTTGTTGACTTACTTACATGGGCTTTAGAGTTTGTAACTTCTATCGATGAAAACGGCTTACCAGTAGGTTTACACACATAATCCCAAATGCTTACTTCTTTTGATAAAGTCCGTTCTCTCATGTTCATGTTTGTTTGTTCACAATTGTCAGCTGCAATAACATTTCCTGTAGTGAGATGTGGTGACGTCTGACCATTCTCTAATCTGGAACTGACCAAGTTCAGCTGATGCTCAAGGGGGACACAACTGTTCTAATTCTCCTTGACAATCCTCACAATAGTGGTTATAAGTTCTTCCTGATGATTTAACTTGGAAGAAACACTTGTACCACTTAAACCACTCTCCAGAACTGGGTAAATGGAAAGATTTAACAAACTTTCTTGACTGGATGCTTCGATGGCCATGGATAACACCCAAAACCAAATATCAGAGTAGACAGCACTGAAATGAACCAAACAGCAAACTCAAAAAACAAAATTCAGGTGTCAATCCAATGACTGTAATGAAACAAATAAATTAGCACTTTCATTCACTCTTTAATCCGTGAACTTCTTCAGAAAAAAGTTAATCATACCCATACTTCCTTTTATATCAAATTGTTTGAAATCACAGGAAATGACATCAATAATTACCAAACAATAATTTTAAACACATAATGACATGAAAAGTAATGAACTAAAACAATATTAAAACACATGTAAACATTCATATTATGTATACTTATTCATAAATTTATATATAGAGGAAAAACTGCATGTGTATGTATTTAGTACTCTATAATGATCTATGTAATAAAAAACATTTTAAATTTATAGATTTATAGAATTGATTTTATTATTACATAGGGAATACTACAAGAGCATTAAAACGTAGGATATACGAACACAATTTGGCTATTAAAAACAAAGACAAAATTAATTATTTGGCAAAGCATGCTTCTATATGTTCTGACTTTAAAAAGTTTGAGTTTTTTGTTGTAGAAAAAGTTGATGAAGTCATGTTTGGAGGGGATTTAAACAGCATTTTAGAAAGTAAAGAAACATTGTGGCAACTATTTGTAGGGGCAGATAATGCACCAGGACTAAATGAGTCTATAAATTTGAAATGTTTTTTATTAAATAGATCATTATAGAGTACTAATTACATACACATGCAGTTTTTCCTCTATATATACATTTATGTATAAGTACACACAGTATGAATGTTTACATGTGTTTTAATATTGTTTTAGTTCATTACTTTTCATGTCATTATGCATTTAAAATTATTGTTTGGTAATTATTGATGTCATTTGCTGTGATTTCAAACAATTTGATGTAAAAGGAAGTATGTGTATGATTAACTTTTTTCTGAAGAAGTTCATGGATTAAAGAGTGAATGAAAGCGCTCATTTATTTGTTTCATTGCAGTCATTGGATTGACACCTGAATTTTGTTTTTTGAGTTTGCTGTTTGGCCCATTTCAGTGTTGTCGTCACTATTACTGACATTTAATCCTATCAACCACTTACAGCAATAAGTGTGGACAAAGCCATAAATAGTGGATACATTAGCCTACATTAATGTGTGCCTTACACTGGAGTCATCTACACATCATCATCATAATCATCATCATCCGCCTTTTTCCCATTTTTTTTTCTACATGGGGTCGATGTATCATGTTAAATGTTGTCAGCTCTCTCAATTCAGTGACACATTCTTGCCTTCTTCAGCACTAATGCCTGACTGTCTCAGATGCTCTTTCAAACAATCCATCCACCTCTTTGCTGGATGTCCTTGGTCCCTCTTACCTTCTTCCTGTATGTCCCAAATCTTCCTCACCAGATTGTCTTCTCCTTTTCTGTATGTGTCCAAACCACCATAGTCTGTTCTCTTTCATCTTTTCTGCAATTGGAGATACTTTGGCTTCTGCTCTTATGCCATCATTTCTTTGTTCATCCTATCACCCTTCTCAGTCACTTCATTTCCATCACCTCTAGCTGCTTCAACTGTTCTGCCTTCACTGCCCAGGTTTCTGTGCCATACAGTAGTACTGATCACACCACTGTCTTCTACACTTTACTTTTTAGTTTTTTTGGCATTCTTCTGTCATAGACTACACCTGATACTCTATGCCAGTTACCTGCAGCCCCTCTGATTCTAGCTTTGACCTCTCATTCAGACTTCCCTTCTCCTCACCCACCCCTCTCAGATACTAGAAGCTGTTTACCTGTTCCACTATTTTTCCTTCTGTCTCTACTCTCAGATTCTTCTAATTTCCCAGATTTGCTGCCGTTACCACTGTCTTATCTGTACTTATTTTCATCCCATGTTCCTTCAGTTTTGCATTCTATTCCCTTATCCTTTGCTGAAGGTCTAGCTCAGACTCTGCCTGTAATGCCACATCATATGCATACATCAACTTTGTTGATCTGTCCCCTCTGACCTGTTTGCTAATGTAGCCCATCACCAGTATGAAAAGCAGTGGGCTCAGAGCTGAACTCTGGTGTACACCCACTCCCACTGGGAACCCCTCTGAGCAGCCAAATGCTGTTTCTACTTGAGTCATTGGGGCACATGATAATAAGAAATGAGAAACAAGGTAGGGTCTACAACTCAAACTGCCAAGTCTTGTTTAATGATATGTGTATCATCTGCCACATGTATGCAGGCAAACCTACCAGTTAACATGAATCCCATATGTGCCACATCTCCCAACTGCCCAGATGTGTGCTTTGGGAGATAGCTCACAGGCTCACATAGATGTGGACGCCTTTGCTCCCCATCCCCAAAATAACAGTCAATGTTTATTTATGCTAGCCAGCCTAACTTATTTGCCAACTGCATATCATATCCCCAGTTAATATTCTTCAAAATTGTAAAGGCAATAATAATATAGAATTGTTTTCATACATGCTTTGTACCACAGTACTGGTCAGATAATTGCTCAATGAAAAATGTTAGGACAGTGTTGTATATTTGAAAACAAGAATCATTACAGTCTCTGTAAGGAGTAAGTGCAATATTTTCCAAGTTAAACATTTTTTGCCATATAACCTACTAAATAACATATATTTGTGAAGTGGAGTACTGCATTAAATGCAGATGTGAGGTGTCATCATAATAATGTTGTAAAATCCACAGATAAACACAAGTTCCCCATACAGTATGTGTACACATGAATCAGGGATACGAATTGAAGGTATAATGTGTAATGAATGATAAAGCTATAGTGTCCAAATCTACCACCTTCCCAAGAGCCATGTTACATTTCTGTCTAAATTAGTGTGGGGGTAAGCAGGAGTAAGCACCTTTAAGCAGTAGTGAGCGAGTTTAAGCCGGTTTGCATGAGGGTAAGCAATGTGCACACATGTTAAGCAATATTGAAGCTTACTCCCTGTAACCATATTTAACCGGAAGTTAGCATTGCTTACCATCATGCAAACCCATGTAAACCTGCTTACAATTGCTTAAAAGTGCCTTAATCACTCTGCATCAAACAGCCACTGTTCTGCCCAGCAACAAAATAAAAAGCCCTTGCAGGTCTTGAACCCAGGATCCTGTACACTACAGTCACACTAGTTAACTAGTAAGCCATCAAGGCAGTACAAAAGACTGAGGTATCTCCAAACAGATCCTCACTATAGGAAAATCAAAATTTATATGTGAAAGAAATCTATATACAGTTTTATGTTGTATAACCTATTACATAACATAAATATGTGAACTGGAGTACTGTGTTAAGTCCAGATGTGAGGTGTTATTGCAATAAATGTTGAAATCCCCCAATAAACACAAGGATACCATACAGCGTACGTACACATGAATCATGGATACCAAACACATATATAACATGTAATGAATGATAAATCAATGCCAAACAGCAAATAGTGTGCAAATTTAAAATTAAGCAATGCTAAGCATTGCACACCCCTGCTTACTAGGTGTAAGCAATGTGTAGGCCATCTAAATCAGTTTGCCCATTGGTATACCCCTTTAAGCACTGCCAACCTTAGGTAAGCAGGCTTGCCCATAGCTTAGCATTTTCATAAACCATCCAATCATGGCAAAGTGCAGGAAATCGACCCTATTTAAACCCTAAAGGTAGGAATACATCTCATAACTGGCTGTGGCTTCATCCTGTAGGCACTATGGCCAGTGTGGGTGAAGGATCATGCTTCGAGGTGCAGCACTGGGGCATCCAGGAGTCCAAAGTCATGTCAGGACTCCTTGTTAAAGACCCTGACCAGAGAGTGCTTCAGGACCTGTACCAGGGTCACCATATAAAGCAGAAACCTGGGACCATCTCGCCTGTGACCTCACCAGTGCCATTGGCATCCCTCAAACTGGTGAGCAGGTCAGACATCACTATGCCGACCTGAAATGGAGAAAGAGGGAGCACTTGGATCAGTGGATCCAAGAATCTAGACAGACAGGTGATGTCCCAGCCATGTGTATCAGTCTACTACCTGTTTAATAATTGCCAGCTCATGTATATTATTGATATCTATGGCTAAATATTCCTCTTATGTCTTTGGCAGCATTAGATGATTGGGATTTGAATCGGGAAGCCCATGCCTGTAGACTGCAGAGGTTGTGTCGCGAGGGAAATCAGTAATAATCTTGCATGTACTGTCATAAAAAATAAATCTAAAAGTAGTAGTAGAAAGTTAGTTGCCAGTATAAAACCTGTATTGTGTATGGCATGCACTGAATAAACCAGACAATATGTCAGGAAGAGTTTCATATAGGTTGTATGCAAATAAAAGGTTAACAGCCTGGCAATAAATGTCTAACTCCTGGACTGCTTGTGTTTACTCTGGTATCATATAGTAATTTAGTGTTGCAGTCTCTTAATAGTACTGTTGTATTGAGCACTGTTACACACACTGTGCTACATAAATAGAATGTGTAGGAATGTCTGTATACAACTGTTGTAATCACAAGGTCATATTGTAAAACTGGGAGAGACTTAGACAGAAAACAGTGAAAAGATAGACAACATAATCCAAATGGCACACTCAACTGAGATGTGAAGTGTTGTATTTTTAGCCCACACAGCCATGGTTCAAATCCTGGGAGTGGTAGTAAGCTATATGCAGAATCATACCCCACAACTGTACATATATTGTCAGAAAGTCCAGATAATGGGTGTAAGTCCCCTACCTGTCACCCTGTCCCCCTGGTAAATCAGTGGGATGATACCTGAAGTTTAGGCAGCAAATAATGACATACAAGTGATTGTCAGACATCATAACTGTCAGAAATATATCTATAAGACCAAACCTGTCACTATAGCAACTCACCAAAGTGTTATGAGAGCAATAAGCAAAGTATGTCCCAACTCCACCTCCAGGTTGTGAAGCTATGACCAGAGTGTGTGCAGTAACAGAGTAAGACTTATGTGCATAATAATAATGTGGAATCTGGTAATCTGTATGGCAATGTTCAGGTAGTGTTAACAAACATTCCTCCCACAGGTCTGTCAAATATAAAAACTGTGCCTAGAAATAAAAGATTGAAATCCTAGACTGGTACTGTTTAGTCTGGAATTGTATGGCAGTGTTAGTGATGCAGCATCTCTGACTAATAAGGTATTACTCATCACTGTTCTCCACACATTACTACATAATAAAACTGTCTAAGAAACCCTGTATGAGTGTTGTAATTACAAGGTCAGATTGTAAAACCACAGGAGACTTATAGACCGAATTCAGAGAAAAGATACACAGCAATATCTATATAGCACACTCAACTGTGATATACAGTTTTATTTTAGTACACACAGACATGGTTCGAATCCTGGTAGTGGTAGTAAGCTACATGCAGATTCATACCCCTTCACTGTACAGATCTGTCAGGAATGTCCAGATAATTGGCCCATATCTGCTGGGTGTTACCCTGTCCCCGTGGCATATCAGTGTGCTAATCTCTGACATTTATGCAGCATTTAATGTCATATAACTGACTGCCAGGCCTGTAAATATTTGGAAAATGGCTAAGAAAACAAACCTGTCATTGTGCAACTCACCAAAGGGTTATTAGGGCAATAGTCCAAATATGTCCCACTTTCAACTGCATGTTGACAAGACATGCCCAGAGTGTGTGCAATAAGAGATGGAACGGTATGTGCATAACATCAACCTGGAATCTGAGAAAATGGGTAGAAACAGTCAGGTAGTGTTAACAAACAATACCTCTACAGGTATACCAGGTAAGAGGTGTATAATGCAGGTAAAACACAGTTCATGTATATAGTTGTCTACATCCATACCACTTTCCAAACTAAGGCCAGCACTGACTAGGAAAGTAATGAGAACTGCAGGGATATACAAGTTGTTAATTGACATCTTTCTCCCCCACCCCACCACCATATCTGCAACAATAAACTAAATACACAACTCAATTGGTATGCCTACAATTAAATCTACTGTTCATAGGTTCATAGGTTCATAGGTTGGTACTAGGCTATTGGCCCTAGGGCCTATGCAAGCCTAGCCATAACAAATCCCTGGATATTTCTTCCCACAATATTTACTTCTCCAGGCCCCTGTCTAGCAGAGTGACTGACATGATCCCCAGGGTGAATTTCCTATCTCCCATCCAATCATCAAGGTTCCTTTTGAAGAGGGCCAAAGAGGCGCTCTGCTTGATATGTAAGGGCAGTCTATTCCAGAGTATGGGGAGTCTCTGGGTCAGGAACCTATCCCTCCAGCATGTTTTGTTCATTGTGATGACAAGATTTAGATTCCTGGAGCGTGTGGCTCTGAGGGATTGGGATTTTTTTAAGTGGAGCATGTCCAACAGCTCAGGGTTTGACATGGCCTTATATGTTAAGCAGAGATCACCACTGAGTAGACGATATGCCACAGAGTATAGTTGGAGTTTTTTTAGACGGTCAGTATATGGCATCTGCTTTAGGCCTGTGATTCTTTTAGTGAGGTATTTCTGTGGCCTTTCAAGCAGTTGCAGATGTCTTGTGAGGTACATACCAAATGGGGCATTATACTCTATAATAGGTCTAATGAGGGATGAATGCAGTGGGACAATGACCTACTTTTTTCCGGATGAAAGCCCTTAGTGATGAGGTGTGCCACATAGAAGGATTTCCTGACTGTTGTGGCAATGTGGTTATCGAACGTTAGACCACTGTCCACCTGTGTCCCTAAGTCTCTCATCACACTTTCAATGTTTAGTGTCCTGCCACCTATGTGGTAATTTATGGGTATATGTTTTTTTCCAAAGGGGATAACTATACATTTCTTTGCATTAAGCTTGAGCCCATGGCTCTGGCACCAGGCATCTGTTTTTGTAAGCCGCTTTTGTAGAATATCCACATCATTTGGGGATTCAATAATGGCTCCCAGTTTGCAGTCATCTGAAAACTTTGTTAGCCAGAGTCCCTTAGTGTTGGCCTGTACTTCAGAGAAGTAGATGCCAAACAAGAGTGGTCCCAGGACTGAACCTTGAGGTACTCCACTTGTCACTTGTCTGGAGCTGGATTTGGAATCAGCTACTTTTACTGTCTGGGTTATGTCAGTAAGCCAGTTAGTAACCCATCGAGTGATGTAGGGATTTATACCCAGCTTAGTAAGTTTATCTATGATTCCAGAGTGGGAGATGGTGTCAAAGGCCTTGGCAAGGTCCAGCTAGGCTGTGTGGACTGCCTTACCCTCATCCACAGCTCTGAAGACTGATTCTAAGAAGTCAATCAGATTCAGGAGACAAGATCAGCCCTTCACAAACCCAAACTGGGTGGGGTCTAGTGTTTGAAGGTTGCCAATGTCTTAGTTTATAAGTTCCATGATAATGCGTTCCATACCTATATGTCCTATTGTTTGATAAATATTGAAATGTGTTTCTATGCACGTGCCATGTTACAATACTCCCATGTTTGTGGCATGCTGCCATCAATGTACCTGCATGCTGTTGTAATGGCCACTGTGGTTCCCTATATGCATCTGTTCTGTTTGTTATGCACCTGTTCCATATTTGGTATTTTGGGTTAATGGGAATATCTATGGATGCTGTTATACTTAATCCTGGAATATGTTGACTATCACTAACCCACATATGCTTTAAAAGTGAAACACCATAGCACGTTTGGGAAGGCCAGTCCCAGCAGACCCACCTCTCACACCTCATCTGGCCGTGGCACCAGCCACCAGCACATCTGGGGCCCAGCCCGGGACCTCCTCGTCCACTGGTCCTGCACCACCTTTGGGTGGAACCCCCTCAGGGGATGGGGCTCGTCCCCTCGGGAGTGGGCTCGGACAGAATACTGTCACCCATTGTCAGGTCTGAGGTCTCATGCGTAGTGAGCTCCACAGGGAGTTTGGAGATCTGCTACGCCAGCTTGAAGGCCATATGAAGCATCTAGAGCATCAGCCTGCCCTCCTACTCAGCCCCAAGCACAGCGGGGCCATGATGGTGCAGTGGTGACTGCCCATGGGTGGGGACCTCAATTCCACTGTTTCCACTAGGGGGCCCATGGGCTTCCGACATCCAAACACCCCTCCCCATCCAAAGTGTTTACCCCCTACATGTGTCATATACTGCCCCGTATGCTGTCTTGTCTGTTATCCTACCCAACCTACCTCCCAAAATATACCTACTATCCCTCCCCAACATCCCACTCTCATCTTAAAAAAAAGGGCAATCTGTTTACAAAAAAAATCTCGCCTCATACATAGCTGTCTTTTTCGCACATGTGTCCACTGGATATATGTAATCTGGTATAATTGGCTTCACAACATATTATTGTTGTCCTCACCCCTCTTTCAGGGGTATGAGTGGCCAAATCTGCCTCCAAATCAGTGTATATGCACAGCTGCTGCTGTAAAAGAAATGGCAGCAATGGACCTTCCCTACACCTGTCCTGCACATCCCTAGCTATTTTCCTTACTGTCTTTCCCTCTTTGTGCCCCCTTTTCACCACTTTCCTATCAACCCTTTTTCTTTTCTTTAAAAAAAAAAATTAGCACAGGGGTAAGCGGGAGTAAGCACTTTTAAGCAGCAGTAAGCAGGTTTAAGCCTGTTTGTGCAGGGATAAGCAATGCCTACACAGGTTAAGCAATTTTGAAGCTGAGTATAAGAAACTGTAACTGGAATTTAGCATTGCTTCCCATCATGCAAACCCACTTACAACTGCTTAAAAGTGCCTTAATGACTCTGTATCCAACGGCCCTTGTCCTGGCCAGCAACAAAATAAACAGCATTTGCAAGTCTCAAACCTAGGACCCTGCACACCATAGCTAAAGTGATTTACCACTAAACCATGTCAGATATACATAACCTTGATGTTGTCACAAACATATCATCCAGCACAGTCATTCAACAGTACAGGAAATGTATTTATACATGTGGATGTATGTGTGTGCGTGTGTGTGTGTGAGTGTCTAGTTTATATATATATATATATATATATATATATATATATATATATATATATATATATATAGATATATATATATATATATATATATATATATATATATATATATATATATATATATATATATATATATATATATATATATATATATATATATATATATATATATATATATATATATATATATATATATATATATATATATATATATATATATATATATATATATATGTGTGTGTATATATATATATATATATATATATATATATATATATATATATATATATATATGATATATATCTATAGATATAAAAGAGAAAATAACAAATACATATATGACCAAAGGCTACATTAATGGGGGTGAGGGGTCCCAAGCTAAGTACCTCTTGTAAGTATTAATATTGCCCCTCCCCTCCCCACAGCCAAACAGATCTCCCCTGCAACACAATGCCAACACTTGCAAGTCCCATACCCAGGACCCTATACAACATAGACACAAGAAGTTAACAGTAATACATCCCACATGTATGATGTCAGGATGGTATCAATAATATATCATGCAGTACAGTCTTGCTACCATAGGGAATGTACAATGTGGAAGCAATAAACATTCCAAAGATACATATACACACACACACATATATATATATATATATATATATATATATATATATATATATATATATATATATATATATATATATATATACATATATATATATATATATATATATATATATATACATATATGTAGATATATATATATGTAAATATACATACACATATAGATATGTATAGGAGTATATATATTTAGAGGTTGCACAGCATATTGAACAGCCAGTATTCCTACAGTTGCCACCCTTTAACATGGACAGTGTATGATTCACTCATACAAAAGACAATTTTTGCATGAAACATATACCCCAGAGAAGTCAAAGGATATGACACCACACACAGGTTTGCATACATAAGAAATTTCTATTTGTGTACTATTACAGTTGTATATACCATGTCATATAGCTGTAATGTCTTTGAAATACATACTAACTGAGTAATGCAACTCTCAAGCAGATAATTTTATACAGTAATCCAAAAGCATAACATATATTGCTGTCCAGGCCAAGGCCTTCACGTAGTACAACAGCAATGAAAGACTGGGCCAGAGGATAACAATCAATCAACAGTAAGTAATGCAGATATATAGTTCAACAGCCTCCATTTACACTCTGTACTCAACCCCAGGGGGAAAAGAATTAAGTTGCCACAATGAGGATGTATCTGTTACATAACAATGCTTAACTGAAAACATCACTATCACATTGACAAACAGAACAGTCTGTATGACAGTAAGCACTAGGCCACCAATGTTCCCAAGGTGAAATGTATGAAAATGTACAGTCATATACCTTAAGGCATCTTACTACTGATATCCCTCACATGTTGCAACAGCCTAGGTTATATATGGTGCATACCCCTCCCCCATAGACTGACTTACAGGGGCATATAACACTGTTATACACACTGACCTCTGGACTGCAGAAGGGCACGCATGGTTTGTCCAGCTGTAGCCCACATATATATGGACCCTACCCCACAATATGTGTGGGGACAACAACAGCACTGGAATGATGGCAGGAATGGCAACACGACATAATCACTACATAACAACCTCTTACTGCATATCATATGAACAAAGCCTGGTATACATAGGTGGAGGACAGAGGGTGGAACACAGGGTCATATTTCAAATAGTGTTGCTATACGCTGAGAAAGCTGCTTGTGTTACAGGATAGTCTGCAACATACCCTTAGTCAGGAATATGAAGTCAGAAATACAAATGGATGTACCCATGTACTGATAGCACTCGACAGACACAATGCCAGTGATATATCTGACGCAAGACCTGTGATGTGGATAGACAAAACATAACGTGAAATCCTCTGGCCATCTTGTGGATAGGCTCACAGTTGAGAGCTATGCAGACAGACTGCATTCCATGCTAAACTAGCATATACACACAAACCTTGTAACACTGATGGTATACAATTCATATAACAACTCTAATCACACTGTCTCTATGTCTGGAACCTTATACAAGTATGTAGCTGGACTGAGTCTGCAAGTCCTCTTGTAGGAGGTATTACTACCTTCTGTCTGTAACACTGCTGCCCACACACAGGAAGAATGTCCTCCATACAGGAAAGGTAAAGGGACCATGTCCACATGATGTAGGAATTCATAGTAGTGGGTTACCATGAAAGTGATAATTGGAAGTACTACACAACATGTTTCAGCAGGTAGAAAGTGTTGGACACTGATTGGTGCTGAGGCCATCACCTGATCATGTGCATCACCAACAAAATCCATGCTGCAATCTATTCAAAGCAGCTCAATCCATTTAGTGGAGAGAGACTGAGATGGAGAGTGAAAGCAAAAAAAAAAAAACAACAAACAAAAAAAAAAATCCACATCCATCCAGCCATCCACACAGCAAACTATCCAGAAGAGACATCATTCCCACAACAGGTATGTGAAGTATATATGCATGTAACTGAATGTAGTACTTGGTCCATAATAATGGGATAGATGATGTGTAATGATTTATATGTGCCATCAGGTGTTGTTGTTGTAATGATGTCCAGATGGACAGCTGCTATGGACAATAATGTCTGCCCTATTGGCAGTGGGCCATACCTGTCAACTGTGCAGATCAGCACTGACTGACAAGATGCAAGCCATCATAGTGTGTGTTGTGTAATGCAAGGCATTTATATTAGTGTGGCAATAGCTGATGGTGGAAGTAATGCCATTATGATGGATACAGGGGTTCCAGAGCCCACCACCTGGAGCACAGTCATGTTAACATGTAATGTAGCATGCACAAATGCCATAGGTGTGTAATAGGCTTACCTGTAATCTGTCCCTATAAATAACCCCCTAATGTTAGGCTGTGTCCACATGTGGCACCTGTCTGTGTTGTAGTAAGGCAGAACAGTGCAGCTGTGCAGGAAGGAGAGTTAGAGAGTGTGGACCTGATGTCTGAATGCACCTCATATATATAAACTCATAAGATATATCTACACATATATAGGTATATATATATATATATATATATATATATATATATATATATATATATATATATATGTGTGTGTGTGTGTGTGTGTGTGTGTGTGTGTGTGTATGTCTACATATATACAAACACACACATATGTATATAAATACATGCCCCCTACTTTTGCATGACAGTGCTGCATAATATGTGTGAGGGAACATCACACATATCAACACACACATATGTATATATATAAATATATATATATATATATATATATATATATATATATATATATATATATATATATATATATATATATATATATATATATATATATATATATATATATATTTATATATATATATATATAAATATATATATATATATATATATATATATATATATATATATATATATATATACAGCAGTAAGTGTGTGCAGAATGGAAGGTTATGTCAGGTGTGAACCCCATGTTGGGAACACATTACCCTTATTTGTGAAGGTGGGATTTGTAATGACTGGTAGAGATGGGTGAAGGCTGCCAGCCTAGTCAAATAGAATTTGGTACATAATTCTATCATTTTTAATACTGTGAAATGTTAAACTTAAAACAATGGGTCAATATTGCCCACTGCTGTAAAGAAAGCTAAGTCAAACATTTCTTGTTGGTCCTTTGAAATTAAAGTTATTTCATCACTGCCTTTGATGTTTATAAGTCAGCTCCAGTACGGCTAGATGAAAGCTTCCTTCCTATTGTTTTAAGGCTAAAGTTAATGACCAGAATTTACATGTGGAGTATCCTTTATTTCTCTAAGTGTAAAATAATGTAAATGCAGTTTCTGTCAGCCTTAGAACACCAGGAAAGTGTGAAATGATGTAATGTTTTGTCAGAACTGCAGTTTCAATTTAAACAGTGAGAACCAGAGATTATTAAGCATTTTTGTCTGAACTTCCACCTCAGCACTCTGCCTGTTGTCTTATGTAAGTTATTTTAGAAATGTGTTTTCATGTAGATAGCTAGAAGCTATAAAGATTAGACTAAGTGTTTTTCTGTAACGTCAGGACTGTACTACTGATTTATTTTAAGTATTTCTGTGTGATCTCTGAATTATTGACTAGCACTGACTGTGTAGCTGAAAATATTGTCTTGTTGTTTTAATTATTTATTATTAAATATTTCAAAACATTTTAACTGTGGCTGGTTTGTGTAGAGATAAGTTAAGCTCTAGAGAACATTGCATGTATATAAGGATCCTGTGCCAAGTCACTCTAATATGCCTTAGGACTGTTTAGTCACATCTACCAACTGGATAATAATATTGCACCCTAATAATTGGACATCCTTTTATGGGACTTTGGGTAGCTGATAAATATTAGCTGGGTGGTGGCAAATGGTACTACCATATAGTCTGGGTAAAAGAGGCACAGCTGGAGAATCTGTGCCAGCCTTCCCCAGAAGTGTCTGTGTGGTTGTATAAACTCTTATCTCAAAGTGTGTGTTTGTCAGCTGCTTGGGCAGGGACTCAAAGCAGTGGTTGGAAAGAGAGGGTGCTGGAGATTTTAGCTTTCCTAGCTAGGCTGAGATCTGGACCCTATAGCTGTGCCAGTGTGGAGTCTTATTGGGGACCTGGAGATTAAGGGAGTGAACAACCTCAGACTGAATTTGAACTCTGTGTGCTCTTAAGGGAACTTGGATTTTACTGTGTGTATTTGTTATCCTTTCCTCATATATGAGACTCCCTCCCTGGTGTTGGTGGTAAGGACTGAGGCTCTTTGATTGCTGGGCCAGGGCACGGGTGCCACATATTAATTGGTGGCAGTGGTTGGGATATACAAATATTAATTGTTTGGCAGGGATGAGATATCCACATCACATATTAATTAGGTGGAAAATACTAATTGACTTGTAGTGGTGTGGGTAGAGTGAATCCTGTATCTTGTGTACAGTGAGCTTTGAAGGTGTTTTATACTCTAAAACAGCCATGCAGTGAATACTCAGAGTTCAGATCACAATTGTTTTATTTATTTTGTTATCTTAGTTAGTCAGGGTGAGCAGGCAGCATGTCAGCAAAGGAGTATGGAAAGCTGATACAGAGCCAGCTGGCAGAGATGTGCCAGGCTAGGGGACTGGTGCATGGAAACCTGACTAAGGCAGACCTGATTGCAGCCTTGGTTACAGCTGCATCAGAAAACAGCAACCAGGAGGACAATCAGACTGGCAGTGGAGATATAATTTTCTTGGAGAATGGACAGCTCAACCTTTCTGCAGTGGACTTAAAAATCCAGCTGGAGCTAAAGAGACTTGAGTTGGAGACCAGGCGTGTGGAATTAAAAGCAAATGAGAGAGTGTGACATTTGCAGGCTGAGGAGAAGGAGAAACTGTTATGTCTGCAAGCTGAGGAACAAGAGAGGCAGAGGCAGCATGAAAAGGAGATGCTGACTCTTCACCAGAGTCATGGAGGTAATGGGGAAGGGAGTAACTGGACCCCAGAAGCACAAAATGTCAGTAAATTTCTTCTGCAGTTTAATGACTGAGATAATTTTGATAGTTTCATTCATATGTTTGAGAGGGTATGTAAACAGTATGAATTTGACCAAGGGCTCTGGGTACAGTTCCTGCCCACCTTACTCCATGGTAAAGCTGTACCTGTTTTATCTAAAATGTCTAACATTGCATGTTTTGATTGTACTGCTGTAAAGAAATGTCTTTTAGAACTGTTTAAGCTAACACCTGAAATGTATATGAAAAAGTTTTGTGAGCATAGATGCAAGCCAGATGAAAGTGTATTTGAATATGTTCCTGAACTGAGCACTTATTTCCATAGGTGGGTGAGTGGATGTGAGGTCACTACTTTTGAAGGGCTGTCAGACCTTTTGCTGAGGGAACAAGCCCTGAGCACTTTGCCTGAGGACATGAGGATCTGGTTAGCTGATAGATAATGTCTACTTCAGATGTGTTGGGGAAGAAGGGAGACCAATACCTGACAAGCACGGCAGCCCTGCACAGAAAGGGGACCCCCAGTACTGCTCATGGGTCTAAAGGAACCCACAGTGGGCAGCACAGACTGCCCCAACAGAATCTGCCAGTAGCAGGGGAAGCCACTAGTCCAGGTACACATTCAAAAGCTTGGGTTAAATGTTTCGAATGCAACCAATGGGAGCATGTGGCATACAGGTGTCCACAAAGGCAAGGTGGGGAACAAAAGATGAGAGAGCCAGTAAGTGGGAAGACAAAATGCCAATAGTAGGTTGTCTTGCGACAACAGGGGTACTAAACTACCATCTTGCAGATGTCGTGAGAGGGAAGGCTTTGAATGAAGCAGTACCATGTGCTTATGCAGCTACATACAGTCAGGCTAAGAGACAAGCATGTGGGTCTGGTAGCCTGTGGGAGACCCAGACAGACTGCATACTTGTAGCCAAGACTGGTGAGGTGGTTACTTCAGGGAGGGAGCTACCCTGTAGCAGTGAGACTGAAGGTGAGCCACAGCTGTTTGGGGATACTGATGGTCCCTTGGACAGAGTGACTGCAAAGGTAGAGGTGAGTAGTAGTACCCAGGCTGACAGTGAGGCACTGCTGTCAGAGGATGCCAGACTTCCTGTGGAAGGGGAGCTGGGAAGGGTTACAAGGAGAGAGTTGAGACAAGCTCAGCTCTCAGACACTACATTGCAAGGCCTGAGGCAGGTAGCTAGGGAGGCACCTGATTCTCAAGGAAAGGGGGAATCTGTATACTGGGACAAAAGGTTACTATACAGAGAGTGGACCCCTGAAGGTGGGCTAGATGGTGAGAGAGTACAGCAGTTGGTAGTGCCTAGAGCCTACCATCTGATGCTTCTATCCATAGCCCATGATATTCCCTTTGCAGGTCATATGGGCATAAAACGTACAAAGTTGTATTATGCAGAACTTCTTTTGGCCTGGAATTTCCAGAGATGTAACAGAACCTGTGATCAGTGACAAAAGGTAGGCAAGGCAGGAGACAGTGTGAGAGCTCCTTTGATGCCTGTGTTTGTGATTGAGGAGCAATTTCAGAGGGTATCTATGGTTATTGTGGGTCCTCTGAGTATCCCAAGTTCCACAGGAAAAAAGTAAATCCTAGTGGGAGTGGATTATGCTACACCCTGAGGCGGTGGCTTTGTCCTCCACTGAGGCAGAGAAGGTGGCAAATGCTTTGTTAGAGAATTTTAGCAGGGTAGGTTTCCCAAAAGAAATACTGACTGACAGAGGTACCAATTTTATGTCAGATCTGCTGGCTTGTCTGTGGAAGTCCTGTGGGGTGAAGCACATGAAGACCATCCTCTACCACCCCAAGACTAATGGTCTTGTTGAGATGTTAAACTCTACAATCAAGTCCATGCTATGGGCATTTGCAGATCAGTTTAAGTGGGAGTGGGACAAATATTTTCCCCATCTATTGTTTGATTAGAAAGAGGTTCTCCAGCAATCCACAGGTTTTTCACCCTTTGAGTTGCTGTATGGGCATAGGGTGAGGAGATCTCTACATTTAATTTGAGATGAGTGGGAAGGTGAGTGCAAGTCTCAAAAGGAGTCTGTTGTGGTATACGTCCTAAACCTCAGGACAAGGCTCAGGGAACTCATGGGCTTGGCCCAGGAGAACCTGACAGAAGCCCAACATCAGAAAAAGTTTGGTATGACAGGAATGCTCAAGCTAGACAGTATGCTGTGGGGCAGAAAGTAATGGCTCTCATTCCTGTCAGACACAACAAACTGCAAGATGCTTGGGCGGGACCCAGAAGGTGGTAAGAAAGGTAAGTGATGTTAACTACATTGAGGAACTGTTAGGCAGTTGGCAGGGGCACAAATTGTACCATGTTAACATGATGAAACCTTACCATGATAGGGATGCCCTTGTGCTGAGCATTTGCAGTGGATTGCAGGAGGAGTCTGAGGGAGATCAGGGGACTGATCTCCTCAGTGAGGCTTGGGCTGACACTTCAGTGGAAGGGGTAGCAATTTCCCAGCAGCTATCTCCTACTCAGGTTTGAGAAATCTGAGCAGTGTTGCAGGAATTTGGGGCATGTTCACTGGGAAACCAGGGTGCACCCACGTAGTGCAGCACCAGGTGGTTACAGGACCCCAAAGGCCTATTAGGCAGGCCTCTTATAGGGTACCTGAGAGAGTCAAGCAGACTCTGAGGAAGGAGGTACAGGAGATGTTGGAACTAGGGGTGATTCAAAAGTACAACAATCCCTGAGCCTCTCCAGTGGTGCTGGTGCCAAAGAAGGATGGCAGCACCAGGTTCTGTGTGGACTACAGGAAATTAAATAGTCACACAGTGTGGGATGCTTACCCCATGCCTAGGACAGATGAGGCCCTACAGCAGCTGGGTTGGGCTAAGTATCTTACAACCATTGATCTTACCAAGGGATACTGGCAGGTTCCCTTGACTCCCAGTGCTAGAGAGAAGTCAGCCTTTGTGACTTCTTTTGGCTTGTATGAGTTCACAAAGATGCCCTTTGGGATGAAGAATGCCCCAGTGACTTTCCAGAGGCTAGTAGATAATATCCTAGCAGGATGGTTTGCCCTTGCTTACCTAGATGATATTGCCATCTACAGGCATTCCTGGCCAGAGCACCTTCAGCATGTCAGGGAGGTGCTTGGCACACTACAGAGGGCAGGGTTGACCATTAAGCCAAGCAAATGTCAGGTGGGTATGGCAGAGGTCTCCTACCTAAGACATAGATTGGTGACTGGAAAGATAAGGCCAGAACCTGTCAAAGTGGAAGCCATTCAGGTATGGCCTGCACCTGTTACTAAAAAGCAGGTAATGGCATTTTTAGGGACATCAGGGTACTGTAGAAAGTTTGTCCCCAGTTATAGTATCATAGCTGCTCCCCTCACAGACCTGACAAGGAAGAACAGGCCAGATAAGGTAGTGTGGACCCCAGCATATGAGCAGGCATTCCAGAAGCTTAAAGAAGCTTTGGGAGGACACCCTCTGTTAGCCATTCCAGATTACAGCAAAAAAAATGTTGTGCAGGTGGATGCTTCAAGCCATGGGGTGGGGGCTGTACTTAGCCAGATTTCTTCAGAGGGGAAGAGCAGCCAGTGGTTTATCTCAGTCATAGACTCAAACCCAGGGAGGAATGCTATGCAGCTGCAGAAAAGGAATGTCTAGCCATAGTGTGGGCATTGATGAAACTTCAGCCTTATCTGTATGGAAGGAAATTCACTGTTATGACAGATCACAACCCTCTAAAATGGTTAAACAGAGCCATCCAGCAAAATGCCAAGTTGCTAAGATGTAGCCTAGTATTGCAAGCATATATGTCAGAGTGAGCCACACTGTAGTTGGAGTATCAATGCCAATGCAGATAGGCTATCAAGACAGGTAATGGGGTAGGTACAATCAGATAGACCTAACCCTCTCAAGCAGGATTTTTCAAGGGTCACTTGGAAAAACTAGCTTGAGTTTTCTGGGATGAGAAATGTGAAGACAGGTAGAGATGGGTGATGGCTGCCAGCCTAGTTAAATAGAATTAGGTGCATAATTCTATCATTTGTAAATACTGTGAAATGTTGAACTTAAAACAATGGGGCAACATTTCCCACTGCTGTAAAGAAAGCTAAGTCAAGCATTTCTTGTTGGTCCTTTGAAATTAAAATTATTTCATCACTGCCTTTGATGTTTACAATTTGGCTCCAGTCTGGCTAGATGAAGGCTTCCTGCCTATTGTTTTAAGGCTAAAGTTAATGAGCAGAATTTACATGTGGAATGTCCTTTATTGCTCTAAGTGTAAAATAATGTAAATGCAGTTTCTATCAGCCTGGGAACACCAACAAAGTGTGAAATTATGTAATGTTTTGTCAGAACGGCAGTTTAAATTTAAACAGTGAGAACCAGAGATTGTTAAGCATTTTTGTCTCTGCCTGTTGTCTTAGGAAATTTATTTTAGAAGTGTGTTTTCTTGTAGACAGCTAGAAACTATAAAGATCAGACTAAGTGTTTTTTGTGATGTCAGAACTGTACTTCTGATTTATTTTAAGTATCTCTGTGTGATCTCTGAACTCTTGACTAGCACTGATTGTGTAATAGAATGTATTGTCTTGTGGTTTTAATTATTTATTATTAAATATTTTAAAACCTTTTAACTGTAGCTGGTTAGTGTAGAGATATGTTAAGCTCTAGAGTACATTGTATATATATATATATATATATATATATATATATATATATATATATATATATATATATGTAAGGATCCTGTACCAAGTCACTCTAATAAGCCTTGAGACTGTTTAGTCACATCTACCAATTGGATAATAATACTGCACAGTAATAATTGGACATCCTTTTAAGGGCCTTTGGGTAGCTGATAAATATTAGCTGGGTGGTGACAAGGGGTACTACCATATAGTCTGGGTAAAAGGGGCACAGCTGGTGAACCTGTACCAGCCTTCCCCAGAAGTGTATGTGTAGTTGTATAAACTCTTATTTCAAAGTGTGTGTGTGTGTGTGTGTGTGTGTGTGTGTGTGTGTGTGTGTGTGTGTGTGTGTGTGTGTGTGTGTGTGTGTCAGCTACTTGGGCAGGGACACAAAGCAGTGGTTGGACAGAGAGGGTGCTGGTGATTTTAGCTTGCCCAGCTATGCTGAGATCTGGACCCTATAGCTGTGCCAGTGGGGAGTCTTATTGGGGACATAGAGATCAAGGGAGTGACCAGCCCCAGACTGACTGTGATCTCTGTTTGCTCTTAAGGGAAATTGCACTTTACTGTGTGTATTTGTTATCCTTTCCTCCTATATGAGACACCCTCTCTGGTGTTGGTGGTGAGGATTGAGGCTCCTTGATTGCTGGGCCAGGGCACGGGCATCACAGGGTTGGTAATTCGGGGCAGGATAGCAGGTATATTTGTGGAGATGGGTTGGGTTGGAAGAGAGAGAAAACAGCCTACAGGGGTGGTATATGACACATATGGTGGGTACACACCCTGGATGGGGAGTGTCATCTGCGATGTGTAAGCCCATGAGCCCCCATCTGGAAACAATGGGACCAAGGTCCCAACCCATGGGCAGTCACAACATCAGCTTCATGGCCCTGAAGGTGCCTGGGCTCGAGGCTGAGCAGGAGGAGCATGTGGACCCTGTGAGTGTGTACTGAGGGCCTCAAGGTGCTATAGCACATCCCCAAGTCTCTGTGGAGCTCTCTATGTACCAGACCCTGGACCTGACCTCGCGTGACAGGATCTTGCCTGTGTGTGCTCCTGGGGAGGTGTGCACCATCACCTGAGGGTGTTCTACCTGAAGGTAGTGCAGGACCAGTAGATGAGGAGGCTGCAGGGTGGGTCCCACATGTGATGTGGCCTGGTAAGATGGCCAGATGAGGTGGGAAAGTTGGTTCTGCTGACAACTGTTCCCCAAACATGCTATTGTGTTGCTGTCATAGAAAGTATGTGGGTAGTAATAGTCCACACATTCCTGGATCATGTCCAGCAGCATGCATAGATATCTCCAATAACACAAAACAACAGATGTGCAGCAATCACACTGCAAACAGAACATGTGCATATAGGGGACTATAGTAGCCCTTACAATGGAATGCAGGTGACATTGTCCGCAACAGGCCACCAATGATTATATCCCCACAGAGAACATGACTACAAACACATAGCACAAAGTGTTGTAGAATACAATATGTGTCCCAAAGGTAGGTATTCTGTAGACATTTCTGTTGAGTTGTGTGATCAGATTGTTGTTGCAGATATGGTGGGGGAGAGACAGAGATGTGTATTAACAACTATTATAACCTTGCAATATGAGGTCCTCAGACCTGTTTCCATCTTTATGTCATTCAGGCAATATGTACAGGGAGAGATTTCCCATTTATACAGTGGAGGAGAATGATGTCATCATCTCCCTCCAAGTGCAGCACTACCAAGTGTTGTTTGGCTGAACAGCCCATGATCAGCAGGAGTGGACCACCCTGTGGAATGATCTTGTCCACAAGGTAAATGATGTTGGCCTGCATAACCGCAGTTATGAGCAGGTCTGGCATCAATGCACAGATCTACTTCGCCATGCCCATTGGCGTGCAGCTGCAGTCAGGGGACCATCTCGCAACAGGAGGGTGTCATGCTATCCAGCCCCCCGACACATGTTGGGGAGCTCCTCACCAGCCTCGGGGCACCTGCCTGCCCACATAAACATCTCCTGGCAGAGAGCATAGTGGAGGTGGGTGCTACCCACACAGTGGCACAGGAGCATGCAGGTAAGGCCACAGGGCACATCAGTAGACCACTGTTGCATATCCATCTGCATCTGTACAGTTAGATCATGCATATGTGAGATGAAATATATATAGTCTATTGCTGCTGCGTAGTAATAAACAGATGTGCATAATCTGTAGTACTGTGGGCTTGTACTGTTGATGTACTGTAATGCTGCACCCACCCTGTACCAATGTAACAGCTGTGGCTACTGACATCACATCTCTCACACACTTATGTAGGTCCCTCTGGTATACCTCCAGGGCAGCAGCCTGTAGCTGGTGAGTATGGTGTTTGTTCAGGTATGCCAATACACTGGTCATGTTTTGGCATGGTATATTCCATGCACACATTTAAGGCACCTACCCATAATGCATGCTGTACATGTTCACATATTGTTGCTGTTAACTGCACTGCATCACAGTGGTCACCGTGATGGTGTAATGGAAGTGTATGTCAGACTCCTGCAATATAGCTAGCATCTTATCATTGCAAAATGTGTGCACAGAGATGAACATAATGGTGGGACTAATGGCCTACAGTAAGGACATGTGTGAAACATCACCTTTATACAGTGCTACAACAGTGTATATACCAGTATTACAATGGCAACTGTTACAGATCTACACTACGGCATATCACAATACTGCAGTCCACAACCCATATGACCTGCAATGTGGTCCTAACATGAGCAATGAGTGTGTAATATGGAATTGTATGTTAGGACAGAAAATATGGGGAATACATACCTTCACAAACACTGGAAGCATATGTGTGCACACACTCCAGATAAAATATAGTGAATGCAGCTGTTGAGCTACTTGACAGCATGCATTCTTCATGATAATGCACCTTCCAGCAAGTACACGTTCCCAAGGTCACACCAAGAAATGGTATGCTGTCCAAGACATTTGGCCATTAAATGTGTCCACTTACCTGCAACAGAGGCAGTTGTGGATTGCACACATCTTATATGCCATGGCATGGACCCATTACACAACAGGTAGCACCCAGGATTTAGACATGTAGCCATACCTCACCATTGCATATACCATGGCAAACAGTGCAAACAGTCATGCATGTGGCGAGGATGTATGAGACAAGAATAATGTAGGAAATAAACAGATGACCATCCAAGACAGATGATGTCACATATAGCAAACCGGTCATGCAGGCTGTCTAGTAACATGCCATAACATTGAAGGATTTGCAGAAATATCTAGCAAGTACTAGCTGTGCAGTACCTATGTCAGCAATTGCCTGGACTCTGCATCTGTGTAGCCCATGGGTTAGGGTAATCAGATGGGACAGTTGTACCACAGGAAACATCAGCCAGGCGTCTCTACAGGTAGCGTATACATAACAGAAAAGGTCCCCAAAAGGCATGCATTGCAATGTGTATTGGTGTACCAAGACCAAGTTGGAAACCTGCAGACAGTATCAAGTAAGAAACTTGTGCTGCACAACCAACACCTCACCCCACCTCAGGCCCACCATCCCCATCCATACCTTGCCAGTGCCAGTGTACACCTGTATGCTTGTCATTCATTAGCTGGGACTAGGTGTTCCTTGTTTGGGTCACTGCAAAATGACACACATGTGTAGGCCATATTTGTCAAGCATCTGCAAAAAGGCTGAGGGTTGGGAGGGAGTGTCATCATGATACAGCAGTGCACTGCAGCAATGATCCAAAGGATGCTACAAATGCCTGTAGCTACACACAGTCAAGAACTGTGGCAGACATAACCTTGACTCCACAGCAATAGTGACGGCAGAGTGTGAACTCCAAGGGATGTGCACATGATTTGACCTTGCAATCATGCAGAGTTGGGGGACATGTGTAGGGCAGACTGACCAAACACTAGCAAATGCAGATGGCCCATACTAGTATAACCCTCCCAGGAATAGTGACTGCTGTAGTACACATAACAGTAGGTGCAACAAACCATCATGATAAGGGCATGCACACATATGCACCCATGAAGTGTATGCATCTCAATCAGCATCAGCACAACTAACACATTTGTTTGACACTACATTTGATTATACAGGTCATATGTCACTTATCAGGTTCATGTAATGTTAACATATGCAGTAATGTGGTCCCATGGCATATCAAGGAAGAGGGCATCATATCAATAAGGGTGTGTACACTCCCCATAGCCACGTTAAGGTTTGAAGGTTGTCAGTGTAATTTCATCGTATTGGCCATACATGAATCGCTGATGATGAGATCTGTAAATCAGACGTCAGGCATTCACAAATGACATCTGTCCACATATCATCCCAGCTATGTGTTGGACAAACACATAGGGGGTGTGAGAAGCAGAGCAGACATAACTGAGACAGTAATACACATTCAGCAATGGTATGTACACCTGTGAGGTATGGTGCACAGTACTTGCTAGGGTGCCGAATAGGTGCACAGCAATACTGTGTACCTGGGTTCAGCATGTTCCAGGGGAAGGGGCATCACCTACTAACACAGCCCATGCATCACACACATATACTGTTGCTAGCATGGATTGACTATAGCTGCACTGCATGCTGTTGAGTACCATATGTCATGCATATTGACAGATGGGTAAAGGGAGGTCTGTGCGTAATATCTTCATGCAACCTCACCTGTAAGTGTGTGTGTATGTGTGGGGGGGGGGTTATTTTGTCTTTAAGTGAAATTTGGTGGAGTGG
Source organism: Protopterus annectens (assembly GCF_019279795.1). NCBI lineage: Eukaryota > Metazoa > Chordata > Ceratodontiformes > Protopteridae > Protopterus > Protopterus annectens. The sequence goes on along the minus strand of NC_056745.1, from coordinate 1,003,178,803 downwards.
AGGGGGGTTGATGTATGTAGGATGTGTGTGTATGTGTGTGTGAGGTTATGTGTGTGCCCATATATTCACATGTGTGATTGTGGGGTTGTTCATACCTCTTGACTTCCCTTTGAAATAGTGCAGTACACGGACATGGACAGACACATGAGACACCAGGAATACTTGTTTGACATGTAATCTCAGGACAACTGATAGTATAATAAGGTCTATAGCATGCAGCATGCATTGGGAGGAAAACTAGATACCAGGTATACTGTTATAATTGCAATCAGCAGAAAGGTGAAAGAATATCCACATATGCAGCACTACAGATGCATTGGGAAATTACTAGACAACACCAGTGAGACTTTCCAAATATTACTGTTGTCCACATAATAAGTTAATAAAGCAACAGATATTGCATCTACTGAGCAATAGTTACGTATGACACTCAAGTGTGTGACATTATTGATTGACTGTAGTAGCCCCTAACATATGCAGGCTATGCTGATGAGGTCTGGACAAACCCAGGGTGAACATTGGATGACAGCAGTGAGTCTTTGTAAAACTGACTCCAATCAAGTCAAACAGGTAACGGGGTAACATGTCATGTTTTGTGATCAATTGTCTAGGCAATTAGAAGAATGGTACATTAATAATTGGTATTAATGAGTGTAAGATTCCAAGCCTGATGCAGGATGGGGAACTTAAGAGAATAAACTTGAGACAGTCTGTAAACTCAGGGACAGGTAAGTATTATGGTGGAATGTCAGGGTGTGTGTGTGTGTGTGTGTGTGTGTGTGTGTGTGTGTGTGTGTGTGTGTGTGTGTGTGTGTGTGTGTGTGTGTGTATGTGTGTGTGTGTGTGTGTGTGTGTGTGTGTGTGTGTGTGTGTGTGTGTGTGTGTGTGTGTGTGTGTGGGTGTGTGTGGTGTGTGTGTGTGTGTGTGTGTGTGTGTGTGTGTGTGTGTGTGTGTGTGTGTGTGTGTGTGTATGTGTGTACTGTTAAGTAATGACATACAGGTCTTAAAATGCATATCTTGTTTTCCCCTCACAGGTGGCGAGGTGGGTCTTGTCCCTCCTGCAGGCAATCTGATATCAGTGTCCATACAGACACTGAAAATGATGATAGGTGTGTTGAGGCACAGGCGGGGTTATCAGAGGCCGAAACTGTGCCATCATTTGAGATCCCCCTGTTATCTACCCCATCCTCGCACACAGTTAGAGTGCCTATGGATACCCCATCACCAGTGGCCATAGCAGAGGGACAGTTGATGATTGGTGGCAGTGCACAGGACAGTGTGGTATCTATGGCTGCTGTGTCTGGACACAGCAGCCATAGCCAGATGTCTGGAAGGGAACCACATAGGCAGATGTACAGGGGTGCTCGTTGGAGGGCTGCTGGTCATCTTGCCCCTGGGAGAAGTGCCACGTCTGGTACCACCAGATGCATGTTTCAGGCTGTCATGGAAGTGCAGGCACATATGGAACAGTACACCAGACAGGGTCTGAGGCTGCAGAGGGCTACATTTTCAACTGTAACTGACAGCATCCATGATCTTGCAAGTGCCCTCCATTATTTTACAGAGGTCATGAATAGACCATGGGGTGAGATGGTGGGACTCATCGACAGTGGATTGTCCGTGCAAGAGCATGTGGTGGGAGTGGTGCGACAGCCACGTGGATGTAGGCCAGCAACACCAACAGCTGGAGGTCGATGTGGACATGCAAGGACACCAAGCCGCTCCCATAGTGGCAGTACCAGCCCCAGTACTGCAGGGGTTCTCTGTCTACACCATACCACAACAAGCCATGTGCATGTGGCCCTGGCCAGTCCCAGGAGGGACCCGGTTCCAGCAGACATATGTCATCATCAGGTGAGAGTACCATATCACGGCTTGTACCTGGATGTGCCAGTGGAACCCCTGGTAGGCACAGTTCTTGTGTCCATGGCCACAGCCGGTGAACTGTACACCCTGCCAGGTATGGTCTGCAGCTGTCCAACAATCACCTGTATAAGGTAGCCACATGGCAGAACTGTGTGCATGCATATTCACACACAATACACCTAGGGCAACCCCATATCTACACACACCACATCACCTCAGCTATATCAGTTATTGAAACCCCTCACTCACACACACATGGTGTCAAATGTATGGCTCAGCCTAGGTCTCTGGCAAACCAACAACACACCCTGTGCATATGATGATACCTGTGCCACATCCCTGTCATCCATAGCATTGATGCAGGGACAGGCTAATATGGTTCTGATGTACACAGTGACTGTACTACAGTGTACCAATGTACTGCTGTGTAACATGTTTTCAGCAGTAAAGTTTAATGCTTACATGTCAGGAAGTGTAGTTGGCCAACCATGATACATTATAGCTGTTATTAACACTGAGTGATTGTGGTCTCCATAATATTATCCGTTTGTGTTGCAGGTGTCCATGTGTCAGCAAGAGGATGTTCTGCTGTCATATCTCACAAGGGGTATGGCACTGTGGTGACACCTTGGCTGTGCCATATCCTGGGTACAGGTGAACACGTCACAGGTCTGTATAACAGTTATTGCCTGTGCCACATGGCCGATAGGTCTAGGAGTGGTGTATACAGGTGAGTGCATGGTGGCTGCTGTTAGCAGCCCTTCTACAGTGAACAATGGTAGTTGTACTGGGTGGTACACACCATGTGTTTGTGTACAACACACACAGGGGCCTTGGTGGTGATGCACTGCACAGAGAATACTGTACACATCGATGTATGTACCTGTGCAAGGAACCCATTGTAGCCTATGTAAATCCACCAAGCTTGAATACGCACAACACATTGTGGAATAAGCAGTCTGCTAGTTTATTATCATTGACGATGGTACTGGCAGGGTATATGTCCCCTTCCCCAATGTAGTGCAATACTCAACCCGGTAAACATATGTGTGCTGGTGTGGTGGCACACTCCTACCCTTTGGAGGGTGAGAGGTGCTGTAGAACCACAGATAGTGTGATAGACAGCTACCTAACCTGTTAACATGAACTGTACAGTATTACGGCCGACTACATGTGGGGATACACTCAACAGTAATTGCAATAATGTTGGCTGTATCCACAACAGCCACACCCAGCTATATATATATGCCAAACCCCGTATTGCTGCACACCTATACAGTGGGGAAGAGGCCATTTACACATCTAACACTAGTTGTGATAGAATCTATGTCCACAGGATGATACCTGTGAAATGTTAGCATATGCCAGGCAGTTCCTGGACAGATGACCCCCTGTGCCATGCATATTCTGCAAACTGAAGTAGATCCCTCTATGCACACTCTTACTGGGTAACACTGGGACTAGAACTCTACCTAGGTATGTAGTGCTACTGATGTGTGTGGCTTTAATTGCACACACCACACAGCTTTTAGGATGAGGTGTATTTCAGGTTACATGTCGCATGAAGAACATCCCCAGGCATGTACAGTATGGTAATGGGGGATTTAATGGTTGTTTATGGACAATACATAGTGTGACATACCATCATATACACATTGAAGAACACATAACAGTCAGACACACATCTGAGAGACCTGGCCTATCATTGCTAACTACCTTGTCAGTGTGTCCATTGTGTTACAGGTAGGTTGCACACAGCACATGCATAACTGGGCTGGATAGTGTTATCAGTTACCTGTATGGTTGATGGTGACAGTGGTCTTTGTACGGTGGTACATGGGACATGTACCTGGGGTACCATGGTGTAATGACAGTATACCCAGAACCCACACCCTACTGTGGATATTTTATGCACTGGAACCCATGATGACACTTTGACATACCCACCATCACACATTGACCAGGACTGCAATACAACCCCTTATCCATCCCAAGAGTGCTACTACAGGGATATGTATCTAATGCACATGCCACAGGCATAGTAGGGTGATGCATTGTCATGCCTCTCCTACAGACAGCAGCATCACTATCCCTAATACTGTGTGGCAATGTGTATTGTAATATGAGTATACAGTCTCATAATGCTGTACCCTACATATATACACACATGCACACATACACACACTTGCCAGAACTCAGTGGGTATCCCATGCCTATAAACCCATTTGTACAATAGTGTTGTGCTGGTACTGCAAGGCCCAGGTAGCCCTTAGGGAGAAGAGCATAACAAGGTACATGTAATGTCCGGTACAGCAGCAGCCACATCTAACTATGGCAATGGGGGGTGTGGTGGGTGTGAAGGGCCTCAGGATATTCCCAACTACAGGTCTACAAACTCACTTACACTGATATTCTCAATAATGCACAAGTACAGATTTTTCAGTACTGGGGTGCATCAGTGCAAGTGTTCATAGGTATGTACCAGGCTATTTCTCATGGAGATATGGGAAGTGTAGGTTATGTGTGAACAGTGGTATCATGCCACCTGCCGTGTGCCAGCAGGCCATCTATCAACAGACACCACTGTGTTGACCCAACAGGTGAGAGTGACATGCATCAGTCAATCATCTGGGTGCCTCTTGTAGAGCGCCAGTGAGGTGCTCTAGTTAACATATATGCAGCATATATTACATAACATGGTTAGTGTCTGTCTTGGATACCTGTACCCAAGCATGTTCTGTTGACTTTGGTAGAGTAGTTGAGGTATCCATGGCATGTGATGCGTATCGGGTGTGGAGTCCTATCTGTGGCATTTATAACACAGCTGGGCAGACATGTCAATGTCAGTCAAGCATAGATTGCCTGTAAGTATCCAAGATGGATACCTGATATCTGCACATCTGTACAGAGGACTGGCAGACATCAGATATCCAACTAGCTATGCATTAGGATGAATGTGTGGTCAGATAGATGTCTGACACTGATAGGTATGCCATTACTGAATGATGACAACTCTCACTGATATGTGCTATACACACAGTAGTCTACAGTTATTTTCCACATGTCAGATCATTATCCACTAGGAAATATTTAATGAAACACAGCTCACACACCAGGAACACAACAGTGAGGACTCAGAGTCCATCTTTTCATGCAGGAGTGTTTGTTTCCAGTACTACAATTAGCAATCTACTCTTTCTTTGGAAAGCACTTTCAACAGTAGTAACATAGTGATACACTACATGCCAGTGTGACTGCATATAACCTGGGATACTACCCATGCATGTAACACATTCACATGGATAAGAGTGTTGTACAAACCATATATACTCAAGTGTCCCAGACAGTAGACTCACACCCCTTGCTACTGTAATGACAGTACATAGACGCATGTTATGTACATGGCATTACATACACTTATTACAGATGTCATTTCCCCGGCTATGTTATCAGACTGGAATGTGAGCATAGACACATGTTATGTACATGGCATTACATACACTTATTACAGATGTCATTTCCCCGGCTATGTTATCAGACTGGAATGTGAGCACTAGTTACCAGGGCTGAGCCTTGCTTAGCATGTGTCAGAATTGCTGCAATATTATAGCTAAGCACAACTGCGCACTGGTAAGCGAAGCCTATACAGTGTAAGCTCTTGTACTTTTAACAGTACGTTAGCACCACTTAGCTTCGCGCAAACCCAGGCAAGCCCACTTAAAGCTGCACAAAACTGCCTTACCCACTATGTATCCAACAGGTCTTGAACTCAGGAGTCTGTACACTATAGGCACAGCAGTTAACCACTACACCATGACAGCTGAAAAGGCAGTTGTTTTTCCAATATATCTGTCAGTGCACATATTGAATAGTATTGAACAATTGCTGTGACTTATACAATTGCGTAGTACTTGTTAGTGGTATTACTGTTGCATCATATATGTTGTTATATCTATATATACACATATCAGATAAATATGGTGTGATACATCTGCTCACAGTGAATGAAAAAGGCCAACACCCACATGATGTCCCTAGTTATAGGAGTGTGTTTCCATGCAATTGGCTATGAGAATTTTACCACAGCTGTTCCATATGCAATCAGCTAGTGGGTGACTGCAATTCATGCACAGGCCATCAGCTGATCATGAGCATCACTTACAAAACACGAGCTGCTGGCTAAGCAAAGGAGGTGTACTTCTCCACATCCAACAGACAGGGAGTGTGAGAGACAGACAGAGACAAAGTAAGGCAGGGAGGGGGTAGGAGAGTAAAAGCTTAGCATGTTTGTGTCACACACTTCCCAGTGCAGGGTTTCAAATGCCTGCCCGACTATGTATTGCTATTACATGTCTATGTGGTTATTGTATGCGTCATAGAGCTTACATGTTGGGGAGCTGTCCAAAGGTATATTTGATGGTGAGTGACATCAGCAACAGTGATAAAGGAGGGATAAGGTAGGTGTAGTACATGCACCTGTCCACAAGAGCAGGTGTCAAGGATGACACAGCCACACTCTCCATCAGGGACTCACACACATTATCACAGTTGGCAGGGTCAGGATTAAACTTTCTGACTAAATAGTTTACCACACTACAGTAATATGCATGTATCACATGCACCACAGAGGTTATCAGGCTGATATATGAGCAAAGAGTATGTCAAGGTGTCTGACATCAGAAGGCATGTTTCAGTAGGCCAATGGGAGGTGTAGTGAGTGTGAATGGTATCCAAATCATTATACTCCACACACACTCACACACAGACACAGGTTTACTAGTACTGACATGCACGGGTGCATTACTTCACAGGTGTGTAGTAGTTGACTGTGCCAGAAGGCTCTATAAGTCTAGGTAAAGAGTATACCTTGGCATCAGACCACGTGACAATGGTCTGCAGTGTGGCTCAGGGGTGTACTGTCTGGACTGGTCCACACATGTGAGTACTGTATTCACCATCCACTCATCTGGGTTACTGTTATGGGTGGCCAGTGCTGTGCAATGCTTACCATGTATGTGTTCTATATTCCATAACATGGACAGTGTCTGGGGTGTGCACATGTCCCACATGCATGTTCTGTGACATGTGGAAGTGTACTGGAGTGTCTGGGGCATGTTGTGTAGACAGATTGTTATCATCAGATGTGTCATTCCTGACATCATGTGGTGAGAACTGGCAATGGAAACCAGGTTGACCCTGCACCTACATTGACAGCATTATACAGGTATTCACTGGTGTCAGTGGCATCTGTCCATACAGGGCATGTGTATAAGGCAAGGTATGTCCTTTGTGGGTTACATTTGCTGACTCTACAGTTGTTGCAGACGTCCAGTGGGGAACATAGCGAAAGAGCACTGTATGCAATGATTTGCCTATTGTAGGGATGGAACAGGGTGCCATGTTCTGTTTAGTCCACTGCAATCACACCATGGTTACTATCTGTGGGCAATATGCAGGGAACTACCAACATAGTGGTTGTTGCCTAGCCAAGTGTGTTTGTGTATGAGACGTGGGTGGAGAGTGTTCTCTGGGTAATGCAAGGGTTGCCTATATTGTTCCCCAAGCCATGATGTGACATGTAGAGGTATGCCTCTCTGCTGTTTGACATCTGTTATCCTTGTAAGGTGGACATTGTGACATATAATAAGCCCACCATATATGAAATTTGCAAAACCCACTCCACAATGAGTCCTGTTATTACACACTCACAGCTAACTCCATGCAGCATACTAATGACAAACACACACACATACACACACACACACACACACACACACACACACACACACACACACACACACACACACACACACACACACACCAAGTCTCACAGTTGCCCTGTCTGGGATTAGAACTCCTCTCCCACTATTACATCACACTACAGCATTATGCAGTTACAGCACACACCGCAGTGCTTACTGGGCTATTCCTTAAACAAAGGTGTATTTCAAACTGAATGAGATCAGCAGGCTTACCAAGGTTGGGCAATGGAAAGTGTAGGTCATAGGCTCATAGGTTCATAGGTTGGTACTAGGCTATTGGCCCTAGGGCCTATAAATGCCTAGCCATGACAATTCCCTGGCTATGTTTCCACACAGTATTTACTTCCCTGGACCCCTGTCTAGCATGATGACTGACATGATCCCCGGGGTCAATTTCCTATCTCCCACCCAGTTGTCAATGTTCCTTTTTGAACAGGGCCAAAGAGGCACTTTGCTTGACATGTATGGGCAGTCTATCCCAGAGTCTGGGGAACACACCACTCCAGCATGTATTGTTCATTGTGATGACAAGGTTTGTATCCTTGGAGCGTGTGGCTGTGAGGCATTTGGATTTCTTTAAGTGTAGCATGTCTAACATCTCTGGGTTTGACATGGCATTGTATGTTAAGCAGAAATTGCCTCTGAGTACATGATATGTGACAGAGTATAGCTGGATGATTTTCAGATGGTCAACATAGGGCATCTGGTTTAGGGCTGTGATTCTTTTAGTGAGGTATGTCTGCAACCTTTCTAGTTGTTGCAGATGTCATGTGAGGTACATCCCAAATGGTCCATTGTAGTCTGTTCTGGGTCTACTGAGAGTGACTACAGAGGAACAATGGCTTCCTTTTTCCTGGATGTAAAGCCCTTAGTGATGAGGTGTGCCACATAGGTGGATTTCCTGACTGCTGTGGCGATGTGGTTATCAAAGGTGAGACCACTGTCCACCTGTGTCCCTAAGTCTCTTATCACACTTTAGGTGTTTAGTGTACTGCCACCTATGTGGTACTTCATGGGTACATGTCCCTTCCCAAAGGGGATAACTATACATTGTTTGACATTGAGCTTGAGGCCATGGCTCAGGCACCAAGCAACTCTTTATGTAAGGCCCTTCTGTAGAATATCCACATCATGTGCGGATTCAATATTGGCTCCCAGTGTGCAGTCATCTGCGACCTCTGTTAGCCTAGAGTCCCTTAGTGTTGGCCTGTATTTCAGAGCAGTAGATGCCAAACAAGAGCGATCCCAGGACTGAACCCTGAGATACTCCAACTGTCACTTGTCTGAGGCTGGATTTGGTGTCACCTACTTTTACAGTGTGGATTCTGTCAGTACAGCAGTTGGCAGCTCATCAGGTGATGTAGGGATTAATGGCCAGCTTGGTACATTTATCTACTATTGCAAACTAGGGGATGGTGTTGAAGGCCTTGGCGAGGTCCGGATAGGCTGTGTGAACCACCTTACCCTCATCCACAGCTCTGGAGATTAATTCAAAGATATCAATCAGGTTCAGCAAACATGATCGGCCCTTCACAAACCCAATCTGGGTGGGGTGCAGTGTTTGCCAGTTGCCAATGTCTTAGTTTATAATTTCCATGATAATAGATTCCATGGCCTTGCAGATCAGTCACGTCATTCTGCTGGGGCTGTAGTTCCCAGGATCCAAGGTGGATCCCCCCTTGTGGACTGAGATAATTGTAGCTGTGCACCATGCAGTAGACAAGAAGCCTGAGGTGTGGCTTATGATTAGACATGCCACTTAGGTATGGTGCCATTTCATTTTTTAGTTCATGTAGTACACAGCCCGGGATGTTGTCTGGTCCCATAGATGCTGTTGTCTTAGGTCTGGAGAGTGTGGTTTTTACCTGTGTGTCCATTATTACCAGAAGTTGGCAATCTTTCAGTGTTGAGATGGGCTCTTTAAGGTGTGGGAGGGGAGTTCAGTTGGTACTGAATCAATCTGCAAGGATATTGGCAATATCCTTGGGAGCAGTATATTTGATACCATCTTGTTGTGGCTTAGAGCAGATCTGTGTATTGCTATTTAAATTCCTGACATAGCTATGGAACAGCTTGCAGTTGTGTTTGGCATCTTTGGCTGTATTATGTTTGTAACTAGCTTTAGAGGATGTTATGTGGGATCTCAGCTTCCTACTGAGGCTGGTAAGGGAGTATTTTGTATCTTGGAAATTCCCTCATTTCTGCAACAGTTTCTTCCTTTAGTTTTACAGTATGTTTATTGCAGGGGGCCACCACATTTGGCTTCCTTTTCTTGGTGGGGAGCATCTTGCTTCCATATTGGATGGCACAATTCATGCACGAGTGGATGTGCTCATACAGTGCCTTAGTGTAGGATTCAGCGGTCATCATTTCAGTTCCCGTCTGCATGGGTGTCATGACGTTAGTCACATCTGACATGTAGCATGACGTTGGCTTTGGAGATGTGTGTTACAAAGGTTTCCTTACTGGGGTGTTGGGGAGGGATGTGGATGTTAAAGGTGGTTAGCTTATGGGCAGACATGACCAGCGATGGGGTAACCAAAGGTGTGGAGCATTGATTTCCCATGTTGGTAATGACCAGATCTAAGATATTAGCCCCTGGTGGGACTATGGGTTACTTGATCCAGGGCATTGGGAATTATGACTTCCAAGAACCGTTGGGCACACATGTTGGTACACAAGTAGTTTTCCCAGTTAATGCCAGAGTAGTGTAAGTCACCCAGTATTGGGGTGTTTGGTTGTATCATAATATTTCCCTGTATGTTTAAAAAGGTGTAGTGGGAATCTTGAGGCATGGTAGGGGATCTGTAGCAAACTATTCAATTTGGATTGCAGTCTTACCTAGTGTTAGTTGCACTTGGGGTATTTCAGACGCATTCTGTTGGGCAAGTAGCCTGGTTGTGTGAATATCTTTGGTGAATATGGACACTCCTCCACCTTTACTGTTTTGGTCCTGGTTTGGTGGCCGACAGATGTGGTGAGAGCTGTACCTGATATTGCAGGGGCGCTCTCTGGAGCCTTGGATCAGGTCTCTGTTACTGCACAGATAGCAATTTTCACCATTTTTAGGGGTGCCTAGTGATTGTGACTGGCCACAACAGCATTGACCCTACACACACACACACACACACACACACACACACACACACACGCACACACACACACACACACACACACACACACACACACACACACACACACACACACACACACACACACACACACACACACACAACCAAACACAAAGATTTACAGTTGCTATGTCTGGGAATAGAATTCCTACCTAACTAGTACATCACACTACAGCATTATGCTGTTATAGCATAGGTCACAGAGATTACTGGGCTACCCCTTCCCCAAAGGTGTATTTCAAAGTGAATGACATCAGCAGCCCTGCCAAAGTAGGGCAGTGGAAATTGTAGTGAGTGTGAATGGCCTCAAAAGCATTGATCACTGCATAGGCAAACACACACACAAAGTTCTACAGTTGGCATGTCAGGGAATAGAACTCCTGCCTAACTAGTACATCATGCTACAGCATTAGGCAGTTACATGATGCACCACGGAGCTTACTGAGCTACTCCTACCCAAAAGGTTTATTTCAAAGTGAATGACATTAGCAGGCTTTCCAAAGTAGGCCAGTGGAAATTGTAGTGAGTGTGAATGGCCTCAAAAGCATTGATCCCTACACAGACACACACACAGTTGCCATGCCTGGGATTACAACTTCTACCTAACTAATATATCACACTACAGCATTGCACAGTTATAACATGTACCACAGATATTACTGGGCTACTCTTTCACCAAAGGTGCATTTCAAGGTGAATGACATCAGCAGGCTTGGCAAAGTAGGGCAATGAGGAGTGCAGTGTGTGTGTGTGCATGGGCCATTAACCATTCATCTAGAAGCAGACACACAACACTCAGGCACACACAGGTTTATTTTTCACAGGTACGTGTATACAACTGCTAGATGAATACCGACTTGTAGAGTCATGTTACACAGTTATCACAAGCACCACATACACTGTAGTGCTGAGGGATACCAGAGGCAAATGTCTACAGTGTTTCACATTTGCACATCATGTGGTTTTAGCCAATTGGAAGTGTGCTGGGTGGGACAGGCCTCTTGATGGGAGGCTATCTGTCACTGTCTGTCACTCTCTTCCACACATCTATGTATATGTAAGTCTGGTCTATTATAGTGGGTTGTCCTTGGATATATGTGTGTATTCCTATCCAATGTGTGTACAAAGCATGACTGGTGTGTAATGTGGAGCATGCGCACAAAAATCTGTGACTAACAGATATGTCTAGTCCACTGTTGTTGCCAGACATGGGCTTCATTTCTGTAAGTGTGGGAGCACGCCCGCTATGACCTTTCAGTATTTTGTTGTCAGACATGGGCTTTCTTTGTCTAAGTGTGAGATCATGCTCAGTATGACCTTCTGTACTGAATGTGTGAATCCATTCCAGGTAGGTTCATCTAGTGCAGGCTTTTGTGTTCTACACCTACAGCTAGCAACCTGTTTCTGTGGGATATCTGTAGATCGGTTGACAATATGGAGTCAATATGGGCAAAGGATAGTAAGTTACTGTAGGTAATTGTGTCTGTGCTGCTTTTGCTACATGGTTTTGGTGTTAGCAGAGATATTCAGACACATGTACTGTTTTATACTATGATGTTTTATGTCATCAACTACTGTTAGGTATACATATCTGCTTGCAGTAATTTCCTGGGGAACACAGGGTGGATGCAGCTGTGTCCAGTATTGTGGTCTGCAGCCTACATATTCTTGAACAGTCATGCCATTCTGGTTGGTAAGCTGCAGACACTTGCTGATGGGTCTGTGTAAATGGTTCAGCACCTTGGTACAGTGGTGGCTGAGGATACCATGCTTGTACATCCATCGATGTGACAGCATGACCATATTCTGCTGTGGCCATACCTCACAGCTGTACAGATTCTCACAGGTTACCCAGAGACAGGGGTCATATTTCTGGGCATTACCCCTTCACATTGTTGTTTATGAGCAGGTTTGTAGCCACCCATTCCTGTGTTTGCAGGCAGGGATAGTATGCACACACGGCTTAGTTTCAGACTTCACACACTCCATGCCGTCCATGCTCCTACCCCCCCATTGTTCTATCCTCTTCCAAACATTAAGCAAACATTATCTGACAAGTTCCCTATCGTTATCACTTCATCCCAGCAGTAATTTGGTGTTGGTCCACAGTTCATGCAGTAAGACATGTTGGACATGTTACTGGGATTTGTCAACATGGCCTTGCATTTGGGTTCTATGGACTGTGTTATGTTGTTATTTGGGAGTCCATGACATAACATACATTGGCAGTATGGGGTGAGGCACAGGCATTTGGCAGAGAACTATAGGGCATTTGGTAGTGATGCAGGCCAACTGTAGCAGGCCGTTGTTTTGAGTCACTCCTACAGTCCCAGACTGCAAGCCACTATATTCCCCTGGGGTGACAGGGAAGTTATGCAAGGTGTTAATATCAATAGTTTCTGTCATTATTGATCCAGTGGTGTGGATTATGGCAGGGTGCTGCTTACAGCTAGAGACAGACCTGAATGGGACACCTCTTCAGCATGCTGCATTCTGTGGCTATTTTTATACAGAGGTGGGGGTCATATTGTACTCATTCCCAACAGCAGGGATATGACCTGTGAGGTACCTGTGGGTGATGGTGGGGTGAGCTGGGTGCATGTGTGTTATGGACGCTACTTGCATCTGACTCATGGATATACGTGGGGCACTCCACTTATGCTGGCATGTGCAGGGACATCAGCAGTTTCTCAATACTTCATACCTGTGACCTTTGTGGTCTGCCAGTGTTTGGACAAATGACATTGGTATTCCATAATACAAACTCAACTAATGTGCTGCTAACCTGTATCTACAATTCCAAAGGTGTGTCCATTTGACAGTAACATATTATACACTGTCTGTCTGGAGTACTTCCACCTGTGTACTGTTTGTATGTGTGGGCCCACATTCATACCATGTCCATCTTTCAGATGGTGATAGATATTACATCCAAACAATTACTATAGCTTACTGCTGTAATGTGTTTTGCTGGGATGCATTGTGTTTGGCACTGCAGTTGTGAGAAATTGGCCCTGTCATTGGCAGTACTGGTCAATGACCACCAGGACAAACCACACCATGCCTAAATGCTGACCACTCTCACACAATATACAACACACACCAACCTAACACATACAGCCCTGTATATTGTACACATGCTACACTCTATCCTGCTACTTTGTCTGACTCAGGTAATCTGTGCTCCACTGTTATTATACATACAAATACATATTACTATGTTTCTACATAGGATTGTGGGGGGTGGGGTACACCTGACAACTGTACACATTTGTTATGACTGTACTGGTATTTCAGGTACTCCATTTTATTTTGTATTCTGACCTATCATGCAGACTAGAGGCATATCAGTGTACTACAGTTCTTAGGTTTGATTGACCTACATTTCATTTTCAGACTTCTTACCCTTCAGAACTAACATCCCACTATCTGATCTGTTGTCGTCTGTCTGTGTAGGACTGGAGGGGGGCTGTTCTCCATAGCCATTAATCAGAGGCCTTAGCATAGCCTTTCTTTGTGTTTGTCTATGCCTGTCCTGCTGGCTGAGACTGTTGTTGGGTATGCGAGCCTCCTTAACTGGCATGTGTGTGTCCTATGGATACACAGTTGGCCCACCACATTTCCTGCAGTAGGTTTTGTCACCTTTTCTAGTACTGGCTACTATGGTGATACCAGTATTTGTTACAGATTTCATGCTACCACTATAGGTGTCTACTATCTGCTGGCATCCCATTTAGCCACCCGATTCCCTTGCATGCTCACATCCATACCATAGATACAAGTAACAAAACATACTACTCCATTCAGCAATTGATAGGGAGAGTGTCTTACCTTGTGTCTGTGCCAGTATTGAGGATGGTGTTGGTGGGCTGACTATGTTGAATGCGCACAGTACATGCCCTATACATGGTTAAGCACAGGTAGTGTCATGTTTGGCATCCCTTTTACTGTATTTGTGAGTCAGAGAGTGGCGTCATTCCCTGGGTTCCTACAGTGTCAGCGTATGCACTAGGAATTGCCTCTTTGCCAAGGCCTGGGCATACTGGGCATGCCTCCTTCTGCCTACTGGGGCAGGGTCAGGTTGTTCCTCCTCTGAGTCACTCTGTGCCTGTGCAAGCCTTGGCAATGGTGGGGGCTGTGTGGCCCTGCCCTGTGCTGTTCCTGCTGCAGCTGTTTCCGTAGGATCATATTGTGTAGCATGGCACATACAAGGACAATTTGGGTACATGTAGCTTATGAGTACTGCAAGGCTCCACTGGATATGTCCAGCCACCAGAACCATGACTTGAGCATCCCAAACACACATTCTTTTAAGATTCTGGTCTGTGCATGTGCCTCATTATGGATTTCTTGTTCAGTTGTGTGTGCATTTCTGATGGGTGTTATCAGCCACAGCTCCGGTGCATAACCAGCATCCCCCACTAGGTGGCCATAAGGGATGTCCCCATTGGCAAATCTCTTGTACAGCTGCATCATATGCAAGATGTGGGAGTTGTGATAGCTTCAAGGGCAACCAGTACACACATTCATTATAATGCCCTGGGCATCGCACATGACCTAACAGTTGATGGAGGGCAAGCCCTTGTGGTTGATGTAGACCCTACCCCACTCGCCGAGTGGTGCTTTGATGTGTGTGTGCATGCAGTCTATAGCACCCACTACCTCAGGGTATTCTGCTATTTGGTGGAAGAGACGCATATTGCTGGTCAATGCCTCACAGCTGTTGTGGAAATATACGTGCTCGCCGGCATGTTCTGACATGGCATCCAGGAACTGGTGGAGTACCCTGGATGCTGATGCCCATGAGATCCCCATGATATCCCCAGTTGGCCTTTGGAAGGTACCTGTGGCTAGCATTCTTAGGCCTACACATACCTTGGTATCCACTGGGCTGGGTTCCCCTCTTTTGGGTCTGTGTGTGAGGTGTGGCTGGCACAGCTCAACAATTTGCTGTAGAAGGTCCCTGTCCAGCCTATAATGCTCCACTATCTCCAGGTCATGTAGCCCCTAGTAGGTTACCCTGGGTCTGTACACTCTTCTCCTTCTCCTCACTGTTGGTTGGTCATCAGTATTCTCATCTACACCACCCTCAGCCTCTTCCACATATTGATTTATGAGAGCTAATGCAGCCCCTATCATTTTGTTGCTTTGTTTGATAAAATGTCCCCACTTGTGTACACCTGTAGTGTATAGTTGTTGGGAAAAAAACAGAGGGAAAGGTGTTTTCATAGTTTATAGTAGTGCACTGGGCTGGGCTGCTGCCTGTGTAATTGGCTGATTCTGATACATCTCACCTGCCAGCTAAGCTAGTTCTCCTTGATTACCTTCCTACTGCTGTTTTCCCTTCCCATTGCCTTCCTGTTTAAGCCCAGGGGCACGTCATACAAACAAAGTGCTCAGATGTGCACAGAGCTGATATTTCCTGGTTATACTTTTTTTTCCCTTTAAAACACAGTGTGCGGCACGCAGACCTGCTTAGGCAATGTAAAGAGTACTTGGCAGGTTCAGACACACCCCCTTGCTTAGCTCTGCTAAGCTAAGGGCAAGCCCAAGCCGCAGGGCTCTAATAAGCTTACAGTATGCCTGACACACCCCTCTATGATATCAGCTAGCCCTTAGGCTTGCACCATGGTCTTCCTGCACCTACACGGTTGGGTGCAGGCTAGCCATGAGCGGGAATCTGGGATTCAGTATCATTCCCCTCATTTGCATAGGATTGCCTGTTAATGCTTAGTTACAAGTCTGACACTGAGCCTCCCCCCTTAGCAACCACTATTCACTGGCCATGTTGTCTTCTGCCTGCCATTGAGTATAATGGCAAAATTATGATTTTGGACAGAATGCTTTTTTCAAGGGTTTTTTTTTTTCGAGGCAAACCCAAGCTGCCATATGCTTACAAGGCCGGAATCGGCCAAAAAAATAAAAGTTATTTTATTTTTATTTTTGCAACTGTTTTCCATGCCAGTGGCCATATATTTGGCCATTGGCATGTTTTACACATTATATACACCCTTTATTTGGAGCTGTCATGGCTCTGTTTTGTAGTTTGCAGAAATGTACTTTGTTACTAACCAAGTGCATTTCTGCAGATTACACTAGTCCTGCACGGCCAGCTGCCAGCTTCCTGGATCACAAATTCACTTCATTTTCATGGTTTTCACCTGCAAATGGGGTAATTTGCATACAGGAGCTGTGTCCATGCAGGAATAGTGCAGTAGCACTCATGCATGTCCCAGGAGCTTGTTCCTGGATCTATCGGTAGCCATATTGCCTCCAGCAGCTCCTGCACTATTCCTGCATGCCGTACAGAGCTTGCTGAATCCTGGGGCATGTCTCAGTGAGCACACAGATGTCAACATTCTCTAGGGTGAAGAGAGCTTCTAGGGAGTGGAGTTTTTTTTTTTTGTTTGTTTTGATTCCTATTATTGAGCAGTGACACCTTTAGATTTTCTTGGTTTTGATTTGCTATGTTGGAAGTACTTTCAGTTTGGCATTACTTAAAAATGGCAGTAAGGGGAAAGAGAATGCTTTAGCTAATATTCAAAAGCCTAGAGGGGAGAGATGCAGACCATCCCTGGCAAAGTAATGTGATCTGTTGACTATCTCCTTCCATGCTGACAAATATTGCACTTCCTTAGAATGATTCAGAAACTAAGCCAGTTATTAAAGTCAGTCATCTTTTGTTTGAATTGTGGCATCATCCTTGAAGAAGGCAAATGCTGCTCAGTGCTAGGCTCATGCCAACCTGGGATATATATTCTGAGACCTCTATGATGTCTATCTTCATATAGCCTAGGGAGGTACATCTCAAGACATTTACACCCATAGGATCATAGGAGGATACTTGGCTAATTGCCCCAGGGCCCTTACAAGCCTAGCCAAGTTCAAACCATGTTCCCAAGGGTGTCTGGTTTAAGCAGACACTAAAATCAGCACCTATTGCTCCTGTCCAGACATGGGTGGAACCCTGGAATTGGGGTGGTTCACCCCACCAAGTCAGTCATCAAATTACACACTAGGGCCACTGGAGGAGCTTTGTTTAACATGAATAGAAAGCTTGTTCCAAAGATGTGGCAACCTCTTTGAGACAAATCTGTTTCTCCAGCAAGTTATGTTGATGTCACATACCAGGTTAAGGTCCTTTAAGTGAGTGACCAGTGTGCCATTTGACTTGTGAATGTGCAGCATTTCCATTAAAGCTGAGTCAGAGACTGCTAAATATGCAAGGCACAGGTCGCCTCTGAGCAGTCTCTATGACACAGAGTAAATTGACAATGATTTCAGTCTGCCTGCATAAGGCAGATCTTGAAGACCCTGAATATTCTTTGTAAGGAACCTTTGTGGTGTCCCAAATTGTTGCAGTTGTTTGGAAAGGAACATATCAAAGGGGGTGTAGTACTCTATTATAGGCCTGATAAGGGAAGGGTACAGTGGGGTTATAACCTCCCTTTTTTCTGGAGGCAATGCTCTTACTTATGAGATGAGCAATATAAAATGCCCTTCTTACCACAGTGGAGACATAGTGATTGAAGTTAAGGTTGTGGGGATGATAGTGCATTTTGTTGCATTAAGTTTAAGCCCATGACTTTGGGACCAGTAATTAGTCTGCATAAGACCTTTTTCAAGGATGTTGACATCGCTAGGGGTTTCAATAATTGCTCACTGTTTGCTGCCATCAGCAAACTTTGTCAGCCACAGTCCTTTAGTTTTAGCCTGTACTTTGGAGAAGTAGATTCAGAACAGTAGGGGTCCCAGAACTGATCCATGTGGATCACCACTGGTTACGGGTCTGCTGGAGGAGGTGGAGTTCTCTATTTTGACTGTATGAGTTCTATCAGTGAGCCAGTTTGCAACCCACCTGTCAGTATATGGGTTAATACCCAGCTGGGTGAGTTTATCAATGACGCCTGAGTGGGGGATTGTTTCAAAGGCCTTAGCTAAGTCTAGGTAGGCCATATGCACAGAGTTGTCCTTGTCTAGGACTTTGGTGACTGTCTCAAATAAATCCATCAAGACTAACAGACATGATCTCCCCTTGACAAAGCTAAATTGGGTCAGGGTCTAACATTTGGAGATTTCCTATATCTTTGTTAACAAGATCCATGATAATTCATTTAATGGCCTTGCAGATAAGGCTGGCCAGGCTAACGGGTATATAGTTCCCAGGGTCCATGGATGCACCCCTTTGTGCAAAGGGATGACAATAGCTGTTTTTCATTCTGCTGGGAGCCTAGGACAAAGCCAGTGCTTAGGCTTGTGATTGAAAAGTATGCCCAGTGATGATGCTAATTCCTGTTTTAACCCACAAGGAACACGGCCAGGGATGTTGTCTGGTCCCATAGACCTTGTGCTTTTAAACTTGGACTGGATATTTAAGATCTCCTCCTTGGAGATACTAGGTGGAGGACAGGTGTTAGAGATGCTTTAGTGTATATGTGGCAGGGACAGGGGAGTGAAGTTGTCACTGAACCTGTCAGACAGCAGGTTTGCTATATTTACAGGTTCTATATATGTAGTACCATTAACTACAATTTCAGCACAAATCTGGGCCTTACCTTTGAGGTTACGGATGTAACTAAAGAATGCCTTGTTTTTATCCTTAGTTAGGAAACCTAATTTGGATTCATAGTTAACTTTGGAGGACTTCACAAGGAGTCTTATTTGCTTGTTTAAGCTGAGGAGGGAGTGTTTCCAGTTTTGAGACTGTTCCTTCCTACTCTTAGACAGAATTTTCTTTCTCCTGTTGCATAGCCTATTAATGGCAATTGTCTACCAGGCAGGTTTGTTTTTCCTTGAAGATCTTGCTTTGGTTCTATCAGATACAGCAAAGGCAATACAATTATAAAGGTGCTTATATAAAGCATTTGTGTATAACTCAGCATAGGTGTCTGTTTCATCAGTGGGGAATATGATTGAGTCATACTGGTACTTGTGGTCCAATGACCTGAGTGCATGAGTAATATGGTGGATCCTGGCCATGATAAGCAACTGACACTGACTTTTTCCTTACTCAGCCTGGTGAGAAGGACATCAGTGTGTCTCACAATGGCGTCTCCAATGACAGGAATATTGCATTGTGTGGTGCTTTCCTTATGGCCTTAGAAGTAGAAGTTCCATGAGATGTGATTGTATGGGTTGATGTGAGTATTGTTTTGAAACAGTGCATTCCGGGCTGCTGAGGGTATTTATTATGTGTACATAATCTAGGAGGTCTTTGAGGTTTATAATGGTTACATTTCAGTGGCTCAGCATATTTCAGTCTATGTGTCTGCTTTGAATTGTGTGTGATGGGTGCAGTGTGTGTACTTCTGACAACCTTATTGTCATTAGGAGAGTTTTTATGTGACAACTTTGCCTCCAGTAACATTGTGTTAATATATTTCTCATATGTCATATCAGTTTCTTAAGTATTTGTCAGTAAATATTTCTATACTGCTTCAGGATGTCCATATCCGCCAACCTGGTAATGGAGATAGTTGGAAAGTTCATATCCATGGCAAAAGACAGTTTTTTTATTGATTAGACAATTGGAGTGGGAATGTAAAATAATGTCAGGAGTATCCAGTTTGCAACTCGGGAGTCACTGCTTGTCACTGCAAACTAGTTGTTCTGTGTGAAATTTCAATTGTGCCTTTACAGGAAAAATGTCAACAAAAGGTGTCTGATGCTATACAGGGCATTGTCAAACACTTTAGGGAAAAATAAGTAGATTCTGTTGATTTATGGATGAAGTATTTAGGCAAATATTCTGAATTTAGAAGCAAAGCAAGCAGTACTTACTGAAAAGAAAGAGTTAGCTTGTCCAAAATGATGGAAACAAGGGAGTCACCTGAATGGCTACTGCCTGACTACTACCAGTGTTGGTTTCACTGCAAATTAATTCTGCTGGGATTCAATGCTTCTTTGCTTCTCTCAGCACCAATCCTATGATGAGAAGCAGGCCACAGCCTGTTTGGTGATCCACAGTCTTGTCCCAGATGATATAAGGGTCTGTTGACTTGTTATAGCCTTTTCCAAGTAGATGCCTTGCAAACAGACCAGTCAGGAAGGTCAAGCACAGGCACTCACTTCCCACCTAGAAACAGTCAAGAATCTATCTCTGCCTCTGCTCCTTCTCTCATCAGGAGTAAAATATAAGCACAAATTCCAAACTGGCACATATGAAGTAGTTATTAGGCTTTCCAGTGATCAGCAGTCTCCAGGAAATAATGTTCCTATGCTTCTTCTCTCTCCAGGAGCAAAACAGAAGCACTAATCCCAAGATAACTACAAAGAGGTAATTAATGGCCTTGCAGAAGATGTTGCAGATTTTAAAGGTAAGATGGAAACATTGGTTAATATCCTAAGAGCTGCAGGATGCACTAAGCAGTTAGATATGAAAGAGGTGTTAACTTAAGCTTTAGCTATCTAAGCAGACAGTCAGAGACTCCCCAGACTCTGGAATAGATTGCCCATACATGTCAAGCAGAGTGCCTCTTTGGCCCTCTTCAAAAGGAACCTTGACGATTGGATGGGAGAAAGGAAATTCAGCCCGGGGATCACATCAGTCCCCCTTCTAGACATGGGTCCAGGGAAGTAAATAGTGTGGGAAGAAATAGCCAGGGAATATTTATGGCTAGGCTTGTATAGGCCCTAGGTCTGATAGCCTAGTACCAACCTCTGAACCTATGAGCCACTAATTTTAAAAACGCAAGTTAGATTGGAAGGAGGTGGGCACTTTGTATTCTGGTTGTATGGCATACAGTGGGATGGCCAATAAGTTTAAATAGTTCAATGGGAATTATTTCACAAAATGATAATTTTGTGCTTACTCACAATAGTCAATTAAAGAGGAGAGGGAAGGAGATATGTGGTTAAATTAAAATAAGAGGCAGTCAAGTAGAAAGACAATTGAGTTTAAAAACACAACAGCACCAGAGTGTGAGGGTGTGGAAAACTTAATTTCTCTAAGACTCACACTATACACAGATGTGGTCTCTTTCCAAGTTTAAATATGCAATTAAAAGCAAAATACAAATAAAACACAGTGTAAAGAAAATAAATCACAATATACAAAAATAGAAGATGACAATAAAGCAATACAAAATATAAAAAAGTAAAATCAAACCAACCTTTCCCTCACAATAAGTTGTAGCAGAGTTTAGGCAAGCTTTTCAATTGTGTATACCTGCAGAAAAATGTGGTGTTCTCTAACATGATCTATACAAATAAAGATATGGTGCACCAAAAAGGGCTTTGCCATTAAAGGCAAAAAAACTAAACATAAAGAGTCTTTCAAATTACTGTATATGAAAGCAAAAGGAATATCTCATGTTTTAGACCTAAATGCTGATAATCTGAGTGAGAGAAGCAAAATCAGGTACTGTATTAAACCAAATAGTAACCATATATTATAATTATGAAACAAATGCTCACATCATAAAAATGAAGTCATTGTTAGCAATCTGAGTACAATAATTGACAACAGTTTAACCTTTTGGCCAGTGTGTGTATTACAAAAAGAAACATATTCTACAGGCCATCTGATTCTTAGTGAAATATCCTGTCACTTCAGCAAAATGAGTGCAGCACTTTATATCTCAATGATTTGACCCATTATTTAATAAAATATTGTATCCTGTAGCCATTATACAAGATATCTTGAAATGGTACAATTCCTTGGGGGATGGGCTTCTTTAAATTTTATGAAAGGACTCAGGAAATTCATCATAATTATGCATTAATCAGTGAGCATTTTTCACCCCTGATGTAAGATAAGATACATTTCTTAGTGGTGACATACAGTATTCTTTGTAAGATAATGGCCAGATTCCAATCTCACTGTAAGTCTGCCCTGAATTCCGAAAGAGTTGGGCCAGTGTAAGTGACTTACTTTGGTGTAAGGCCTATCTATAAACAGGTTTGCACATGGAGTCAGATTCCAAAACACATTTGGAATCAGGCCCATTGTCTGATTCAATTTTATTTGGATGCGTATGCCTTGAGTTTTCTGATGGGGAAACTAATGCTAGTTTAGGGAAAACTTAATAAGGAAAATAAATATCAGGAAAAGAAAAAAAATGACAGATACATTACACACTGCATTCCAAAATTATGGAATAAATTCCACCGTTTTCACATAACCATCAGTTATTAGCTTTTCTCAAACACATACTTGATCTCTGTCATATCAATAGAGAATACTTAAACTATTATCAGGTAAGCTTTCTGCCATCAAGAAGGAATTGCTGCCTGTCTCTCTGTCTATCTTTGCATACCTTTATCTATCTATCTATCTATCTATCTATCTATCTATCTATCTATCTATCCATCCACAATACACTTCTGTTGAAAGCCAGCATTTTAAATTCAGTGCACTGAAATTTATGACAAAAAACTAATGTAATGCATATATATGTCAATATCTTGCTGCTGAAAGTGAAAGGAAGCTCCACCATGCACCTTATATCCAGTTACCTTAATTATAATCAGTTTGTAGAATGTTCTCTTAATACTGGTTGTTTATTAGACTTTGAAGCTATGATAGAGAATAAGCTGTAAGTTCAGTGAATGGAAGATCATCAGAGATGGTGCAAAGCAATATACAACTGGAGCTCATCCTATTTATAAAATGTAGCATTCACTTTCATAAGAACCTTAGTGGCTTTGTTTTTAATATGTATAAGATTCGGCATGAAAATTTATTTCTGAAGTATACATTTCACAGTATTTTCTTTTTTTAGAAATCTACCAGTGCAGTAATATGCACACATTTAATCACACTCTTGGAGGTATAAAAATGTGTGTTGTTTTTCGTTTAGTACACACATTTAATCATACTATTACAGGTATAAATCCAGGAATGCAACAGATGAGTCACAATCTGAATTCTTAAGTTGTATTTTGTCTGCATCAAGAGTGAATTGTTAACTGCCTGTCCTAAGATGATGATGAAGAGGGATCTCTGAATAACAAATAATCCCTATACCCAACATTGCGGTCATAATTACCTTATTGTCTGTTTTATATAAAAAAAGCTATCATATAAAGACTATGTCTGAAGACAATTAAAAGAAAAATATTCTGAAACTCCTGGACTTCAAACAGAGATTGCAGCAAGACTGTGTAACCCACTCTTTTAACAATCAAGAACCAGTTGCACAGATCAACAAAGAACAGAAAGTTATGTTATTGTTTTACCACATATTATATTGTTTTATATTATATTATATTATATTATATTATATTATATTATATTATTTGGCTTACATTCTATTTGCTTTGTGTAGCAATTAGCTTATGTTGTAATATAAAGCTGACACTTGTATTTTTCCTGTGACCATTTTCAAATCTGTTGGAAATTTGCATCTACGAGAAATGCTCTAGACAGTTTCAGCACACCTACAGAGAATGAAAGTAAAAATATTTTTAAAGCTTGCATTGATTGAGACAAAAATCGTCTTATACTAATAATTCCTTTTAAAATAATAACACTGACAAGTAAATGAATAGAACTACTCAGGAATAATATACCTGTCAGAAACATACAAATTATTTTTCTAAATTTCCAAGTGTACAGGGTATAGGTTTATTTAATATGAGTTTTCCAAATCTGCTGTCTTTGTTTTAACCTTGACAAAATAACTGATATACTAAATGTACAAAGCTGTTATTTTAACCAGGAAAGTTATATTATCAATAAAGTTTATGCACTCCTTTTTACAAACTTGTGTCTTTTATATCCTCACTAACCAAATATATCAATTCCAATTGTTCCACTCTTTTGGAGTAATTCCCAATAATTACTTTCTCATTTACTATAAAACAGAATGATCTCAAACTTGCTATATTTAGTATTTGGGGTGTGTTGTATAGCTGCCTACCCCTAAATCATGTATTTGCGATCCAGTCTATTGATATTTTTTACTATATCCTCTGTGCGTGAATTGCTACAGTTCTAATAAGTCACTTCTGACATAAAAAAGAAAAGTAACCCAACAATGTTATGTTACCTGTAAATGTTTGAAATATTCTGCTCTTAAAGAGGCAAATCTTTATGATTACTTCTTGATATGCTATTTGGCATCATGTCAGATGCATAAGAAGTTTAATAAGGTAAAGAATGAATGTACTTAATGTACCAGTTTACTGTTAACATAAACATATTATTAACCACAGCTGACCACACTTTGATCATGACATATTTTAATTGCAAACAAACACTTTATCTGTGATGCTGGAGTTTAGCATTTTTATCATCCAGCATTTACAGTTTTTTTTAGAACTAAAAACAGGTATAGATAAGAGCTTTAATCCTATGATTGCTGTCATAGGTTCATAGGTTCATAGGTAGGTACTAGGCTATTGGCCCTAGGGCCTATACAAGCCTAGCCAAAAATGTACCCTGGCTTTCGCCACCCAAGAAAAGTATTTTCCTGTGCCCCTGTCAAGCAGAACAACAGAAGTGATCCCCGGGGTGAATTTCCTATTACCCATCCAATCTTTAAGATTTTTCTTGAAGAGTGCTAATGAGGAGCTCTGTTTGACATAGATAGGTAGTATGTTCCAGAGTATGGGAAGTCTCTGGGACAGGAATCTATCCCTCCAGCATGTTCTGTTTATTGTGGTGACAAGGTTTAAGTCCCTAGAGCATGTAGCTCCAAGGAATTAGGATTTCTTTAAGTAGAGCATGCCCAACAGCTCTGGGTTTGACATAGCTTTGTATGTTAGGCAGAGATCGCCTCTGAGTAGGTGATATGCGACGGAGTAAAGCTGGAGTTTTTTGAGACGGTCTGCGTAAGGCATCTGTTTGAGGCCAGTAATCCTCTTTGTGAGGTATTTTTGCAGCCTTTCCAGTTGTTGTAGATGTATTGTGAGGTACATACCAAAAGGGGTGTTGTACTCTATAATGGGTCTAATGAGTGATGAGTAGAGGGGAACAATGACCTCTTTTTTTCTGGATGAGAAACCTTTTGTGATGAGGTGTGCCATGTAGAAGGATTTTCTAACCACTTTGGCAATGTGATTATCAAAGGAGAGACTACTGTCCACCTGTGTTCCAAGGTCTCTTATCACACTTTCGGTGTTAAGTAGACTTCTGCCTATGAGGTAGTTCATGGGTACAGAATTTTTACCAAAGGGGATGACAATGCACTTTTTGGCATTGAGCTGGAGACCATGTCTTTGACACCAGGCATCTGTCTCAGTGAGGCCCTTTTGTAGGATGTCCACATCATTAGGAGCTTCAATTATGGCTCCTAGTTTGCAGTCATCTGTGAATTTAGTTAGCCAAAGACCTTCTGTGTTAGCCTGTACTTCAGAGAAGTAGATACCAAACATGAGAGGACCCAGGATTGAACCCTGTGGTACTGCACTTGTTACTGGTCTGAAGTCTGATTTGGAGTCTGCTACTTTCACAGTGGGGGTTCTTTCAGTAAGCCAGTTGGCAACCCATCTTGTGACATAGGGATTTATACCTAGTTTAGTGAGTTTATCTATAATTCCAGAGTGGGGGATGGTGTTGAACGCCTTGGTGAGGTCTAGATAGGCTGTGTGAACCACCTTACCCTCATCTGTGGCTTTATGACTGATACCAGGGAAAGCAATCAATGAAATCTGAACAAAATACTTACTATTCCATAAACTGAAAATTTAATAAAGTTACAAAATGAAAGTATGTTAAAAATTGTGAACTCTTTGTATGTATGATGGGATTAGACAATCTTTTGAATTTCCATCTATATTCATGTTCAAAATTTAAGAATTGTTGCAACATTCCTAATAGAACATGTATTGCTTTATGCTCACTGCATTGACTATATTCACTTCTTTTCATTGAAGCACCATACATTGATTCCGCTATTAAGTCACTGCTTCCCTACATGATTTGGAATTATATGTTGAGCAAACCTAATCCTTCTGCAACTACTTTTTTCACTAAATGGAGATAATTTGTATGAAAATTCCTCTATCAACATTTTCTGATGTCAGATCTCCTATTCATGCATTGCCTTATGTTTGAATTCCAGTGCTAGTACTATCTGGTAAGAGGGCAGGCAGCTTAAGGGACTGTGCCCTAATCCAAAAACAAATGTGTTCAATTTTCAGAACTGAGAAGGAAAAATATATCTGGTCAATGATGCAGATTAATGAGATATGGCAATCCATAGCTTCATGCCTGCAGCTGGGAAGTTTAATGTCATCCATATTCTGAATTTGGCAGCCAGGCAAATAAAAAGCAAAGACAACAACAACAAATTAATATATAAATTAAATAATGTAGGGAAATCATTTACTATAGTTATTAAGCAGAGCTTCAAATTGTTCAGTACAAATGTAACAAACCATGAATATTAAGTAAGTGGTTTACATGTAAAGATATTTGTAATTTAATAGAATAAGCATCCACTTTCTGTGTACTGTTTCTAAATAATTATTCAGTGACCATTGTAGTTTATAATTCTTGAAGGATAGAAACTTTTGTATCTGTAATATGCATAATAAATTGTTTGTACTTCTTAATACCTATTTAAATCTGTTAAATTTTCTTAACACCCAAGTATATCTTTTTTCCTTGCCTTACATTCTATTAAATATGCATTGTAAGCAATCAGTATGCATGAATCTTTAGGTTTGTCATTTTATTTAATTGTCTTCTTCATCCTTTCTATTCCTCATTATAAATGTTTGAACTTATTGTCTCTGTTTTATCTTTGTGCAACAATAATGGTTAGTCTCAGGTAAGTATGAGCTGCACCCAGTCTAGAATTCATGCATACAATTTTCATAAGTATAGTCACAGAACAAACTTGTGAACCATAAAAAATATGCAGACAAAAGTTAAAAATAAAGTCACATATTTGAAAACATATAGATACTGACAAATTATAAAATATGTTTTTTAAAGATACTTTCACTGAAACTGAGTTATTAATTTCTGGGAAGCCAGTAACATACTCCCATCTGCCACTCTTCCTCCCTTCTCTCCAAAAATGTTTCTGGCACCCCACTCTGAGATTAATTTTTATATAATTTGTGATGAAAAATATAAATGTATAAAAACCTTGACAAGTCATTGTGATCTCTTTGCAGTATTTGTTTATAATATTATAGTGCTCAGAAATATTGAGGTTAAAACACTGATCCATTTTACCTGAATAAAACACATCACAAGATTCAAACATGCATGATAAACTACAATGATCGAACTGCAGCTATAATGTTTCTTTTGTGCTATACTTCTCCTATATTCATGGAGTCTGCCAGAAGCTCTTGATCCAAACAGAATTCAAATATTAGAGAGAAAAGGAAAGTGCAACATCTAAACTCTACTATTAAAATAGGACCTGGTGACTGCATACCTGATATAGAGCTACTTCCTATGTTCATTCCTTTCTAGCTTCATCTCTACATAAAACATCAAAGGAAATAACTCTGTTTCTCCCAAATATAGATTGCATGTAGGATAATCTCTGGATATCCATTCCCTCCAACTCATTTCAGTTAACCATATTTCCATTATCACTAATCATAGATGTCCACACAGCAGAACTGCCATTGCCCATACTGATTTATTTGTTATGATCATGTGCATTTCCTTTAAGACCAAAAAAAGTGAAAGCTTGATATAGCCATTTCTTAAGGTGGTTTGTCAAGGTGGGGTGTAACTTACTGAGTACAAAGATTTCTAAAATGTAAGATCTCAGCTTTCAACAGAATCCATTGCAGATGGGTGCATCAGGACTATCAGGGTTATACTGAAAGATATGCTTCAGTGAGAATACCATCAGACAGATTCCTCAACTGGTTGTATCCCACCAAATGTGGCTAACTGGTTTAGTGCTATAGAATAAGAAAACTGTTTATTTTTTTATCCAATATAACTAGTTTTTTTGTCTTTTGTTAACAACCTATTTCTGAGATGAATAAATATTAGAACATACAGTAAAGGTGACCACCCACAGTAATTCTGACTATAAACCAAAAGACAGCTAGTTCACCCAGGCTAACACTGTGCTGAAAAGCAGATTTGTCTTTTGCTGCTTTTTGGAAGCCACTATTGGCTGTTTAGTTCACCTGTTTTGCATATTCTGACTCAAATACCTTAGTGTGAGGCATGCTTCTAAGTATGCATGAAAGCTAGCTGCTTCATCTGTTACTTCTTTTGGAAGTGCTATTGGTTACTAACATCACCTACTTTGCATATTTCATTAGTACTGAACATTAGCAAGCTGTGTGAGGCATCCATTTAGAAAATGGGATTGTTAACCCGGTTTATGCAAATCAGATGGAGAAATCCAAACATGGATTGGCTGGAACCTTGGTGTTAATATTCTCATTGGGTGAATAATTTTGACTGGCTTATATATACAGATGAATGTCCCATGTAATTATACGATCTGAAGAAGAAGTATTCAAAAGCGCTTATCGTTGGACAAGGGACTTAATTTTTATTATTTTTGTTCTTATTTTCTTTTATTTTATTCTTTTCATTAAATTCTGGATTTTAACAGAACTTTTATTACTGAATTGCACAGAGAGTTTATTTGCTTTTCAGCACAGTGTTAGCCTGGGTGAACTAGCTGTCTTTTGGTTTGTGGATTATTTATTGGACAGTTCACCGCAGCAAAAGGGAATATCTTTTCATTTTTTTTGTAATTCTGACTATGGCTATCCAAACCATCAAGGACAGCTGAGAATTCTTCTAGGTATGGACCTACAGAATAAGATTTGAGTTTTATAGTGGCACCTTTAAGATGAAGTCTGGTATGTAATTTATATTTGATAGACCTCAAGATAAAAGGGAGGTGAACTGTATATTCTAATTATTTTGAGCTTCCCTATTTATGGAACAATAT
This sequence comes from Protopterus annectens, assembly GCF_019279795.1. Lineage (NCBI taxonomy): Eukaryota > Metazoa > Chordata > Ceratodontiformes > Protopteridae > Protopterus > Protopterus annectens. The sequence goes on along the minus strand of NC_056745.1, from coordinate 1,003,149,208 downwards.
TTTTTATTATTATTCTTGTACGCAGAGATTGAGTAAACTCTTCCATAACTTGGGATGCACAGTGGATATCAGGCTGTGTATGTTTACTGAGGATGAAACAGTCAATAGCAAACAGTAGGGTTTTAGTGTCTATGCAAAACATTGCCCACTCATAAATACCCATTGCTTTATTAAGCATTCTGATTAATGGTTTAATGTCCAAAAAAAAAAAAAATTGAAAGACAGCAGGCAGCCTTGCTTGAGCATTTTAGGAAGCCCAAGGTGAACACAGGACAGATTCTTAACACCACCTGGATATACCCAAAAGGGAATAACAAGACAAATTTGATCAAATGGAATGCCTTACTGAAGTCTACTATGATTACCACTGCAACAGAAGATATATTCTTTACATCCTCAAAATACACATACTGTGTCTCATATGGTCCTTGTTAAGAAAACAATAAATAAACTCCCCTAAGATGGGCAACATCATGACTGACAGACACCCATTAGCACCTAAAGATAATATTCAGGCAGATAGTTTAATGTCTATGTTTAACGGGAGCACCGGTCAGCAGATAACTTGCAAGGGATCTTTCCCCAGTTTGGATAACATCATAATTACTGATCCAGTATAAGATAGATTGGCCTCACTTTCTTTCTGACAGCCCTGGTACAAATCTAACAGTTCGGGGTCATTTTTTCTATTGTGTCAATTTCAGGCCATCAAGTGCAGAAAACTTGCCCTTTGAGCTTCTGGAAATGGCCATGCAGACCTAAACACTTGATGTGGGCGCTGCTAGGACAATGTTCTCTTAAATAAGAGGGAAGCAAGCTTCTAGTCAAGAACTCTTTGATGTTTCCTGTCCAAACATCACCTTCAGATACATCATCTGTATGTAACTCTAAAGTATAGTTCCATAAACCTACAAATTATGTTTCAAATCCTCATAAATACCACCCTGAACATTTGGCAACTTCGGCAGGTTTCCTTGTTTGCTTCCTCCTTTTATTGATTTTATAGGTAACAAATCAATCCAGTTTGCATCTTGGTACCATGACTGTGTAGTTATCTTCTCTCTCTCTCTCTTTCTCTCTCTCTGTAGCTATCTTTCCCTATTGCAAAGCACTCCTTTTTATGTAGACTACTGTAATCTCTACTCAGACTTTGATGATAGAAGATAATGTCTCTATAAGCTACAGTAAATTTACATACAGTATCCTACAGATCTCAAATTTGTCTATCTACAGTGCCTAATTAGCAGTCATTAGCCCACCTGTAGTTGCTCTTAATGTACATATTATAGGATTGTCACCAGAACTTGTCTAGACTACTGCTAAATATGCCTTATATTACATGGTTATTTTATTAAGTAATTCATGTATTTATTTCTAATATTAAGGGGTGCATTTTCTATAGTCTGGTGCTCCTCTCTTCTTTTGAGATCTAAAGATTAGAATTACAGCAGCATGGACCATTGATAGGACTGGTATTATACATTCATTTCAAACACTTGGCACTGCACATCAAGATGCCTGTCATTTGTCTACTTTAGTAGAGGTCTTGCCATATAGGGAAGTGAAAATGCAGTCAGATTTACTAGGATGAAAAACCTGCACATGTTACACAGCCCTGGGTCTTCAATTCCCTCCATAATCAGTGCTTAAGCACTAGTGTGTCACTATGTACATGGAATTGTTCTATCACTGAAGTGAGGGATGCATTCAAATCTCCCACTGTTAAAAAGTCTATTTGAGATCATCTATACTCTCTAAACTGCAAAAGAATTTGGCCAGAAAGTGCAGGCAGTAGAAGCTATTCACCCATATGAATATATACATATATATACAGTAAATGTTATTCACCCATATGTACATACACACACACACACACACACACACACACACACACACACACACACACACACACACACACACACACACACACACACACACACACACACACGCACACACGCACACACACGCACACACACACACACACACACACACACACACACACACACACACACACACATATGTGTGTATGTGTGTATTAGTTATGTCTCCTTTTGTGTGTGGTGTTTTTGTTGTTTGATATATATATATATATATATATATATATATATATATATATATATATATATATATATATATATATATATATATATATATATATATATATATATATATATGGGTCCCCTTGACTTCATCGACATGCCGAAACACCGATGCTAAGAAGACCAACACGAGAAGACCGACGAGACAGATGATCGACAATGTGAAATCCCGACAGCCGAAACACCGACATGGGCAACGTGTGAGCGTGAGTCGGTAAGTGTGCGATAGTGAGGGATTTAGCGTTAGGGAGTGGACAGGTAAGTGTGTGCTAGTGAGGGATTTAGCATTAGGGAGTGGACAGGTAATTGTGTGCTAGTGAGGGATTTAGCATTAGGGAGCAGACAGGTAAGTGTGCGATAGTGAGGGATTTAGTGTTAGGGAGCGGACAGATAAGTGTGAGATAGTGTGGGATTTAGGGTTAGGGTGCGGGAAAGGTGAGTGTGCAGTAGTGATGGACTTTAGGTGTAGTGGTGGGTTAAGTGAGTTAGGGTTAGGGTGCAGGTAGGGTAAGTGTGCGATAGTGATGGAATGTAGGTTTAGTGGCGGGTTAAGTGAGTTAGGGTTAGGGTGCGGGTAGGTTAAGTGTGCGGTAGTGTCGGACCTTAGGGTTAGGATTTGGGTTAGGGTTAGTGCATGTATAGTTGTGTGTTATGTGTAGTTTACATTTTGTGTGTCGGTGTTTTGGGTGTCGGTGTTATGGTGTTCGGTTTTGTGAGTTGTCGGTTTTGTGCGTTTTCAGTGTTTTGGTGTCGTTGTTTTGAGTGTCGGGTTTGTGGCGTGTTGGTGTCGTGATAGGGATATATATATATATATATATAGATATATATATATATATATATATATATATATATATATATATATATATATATATATATATTTATTTGCAGTTGGTTTACCAGGATAGTCCATTGGGCCAAGATGAACCCATTTTCAATGGAGTCCTGGGGAGAAAAGCTCCAGACAAAATAATGTTACATTAGGTTATTAGAGATGATTATACATTTGTAACAATTCAAGCAGGAATCCATATTAAAACAAACAATACAAATGCATTATACATTGTAACAATTCAAGCAGGAAATCCATATTATAAACAAACATTACAAATAAGTTGACAATTAATGAAACTTGTATCAAATACACATTATAAGGGGTGTACAAAGTTAAAATGAGAATTTGGTACAAGTTAAGAGTCAATATTTTTGCAGAATCTCAAGACAGTATTCTAGCAGATGCCCTAAATTTAGTAAGAGTGCTAGAGTTAGGAGGACTTGTGAATTTTAGTGTTTGTTATATGGGGTGGAAGCAGGAGCATTCCCACTGTAATGCTAGGTAAGAATGAAGAGATTTTTTTAAATTAAAATGGTTAGAGGTGGTACGAATGGATGGAGGTAGGGAGCTCCAGAGGCGTGCAAGGCCATGTGATAGAAGATTTTTGCCTGGGGGATGAGTAGGTTTATATATTTCAAGTAGATTTTGGTCGTTGGACCTTAATACTCTATCAGGAAGGTGCAGTTTAAAGACAATGGACAGGGAGGGACAGAGGGAGGGGTTGAAAATGAGCTTATGAGCGAGGGACAGTTGAGTATAGGTGAGATGTTTGGGTAGTTCTAGCCATTTTAGTTGTTGGAGAGAGGAACAATGGTGGGTAGAAGACTTTTGGCTGGTAGCAAACCTGGCAATTTTGTTGTAACAGGAGGAGAGCTGTGTTTTTAAAGATGTTTGCAGATTAGTTAGAAGAGGGGCTCCATAGAGAAGGGAAGGAATAAGAAAGGAAGTGGAAAGAGTGATTTTAGTGGCAGTTGTAAGGAAGTACTTTTGCAGATAAAGCATACCAATTTTTGATGTTTTTTTTATATTTAGTTGTAGATGGGAGTTGAATTTTAGTTGGTTGTCAATTTGGACTCCAAGTAGTTTGGTCTCTGACACTAGCTCCAGAGGAATGTTATTTTGACTAGTAATAGAGAAGGTGTTTATATTGATAGAGTTGACTTTAGAAGGGGTGAAAATAATTAACTTGGTTTTAGAGGCATTTAGTGCCAAGTGATTATCTTTCATCCATTGCTCAGTGGTTGAAAAAGCATCCTGGGTAAGTTTTAGGAGGGAGGGGATAGATGTGGCAGAGCAGATAATGGTAGAATCATCTGCATATTGGATGATATTGGAGAGAGGGATAGCGGTATGGAAATCATTTATAAATATGTTGAAGAGGAGGGGTCCTAATATGGAGCCTTGGGGAACTCCGGTTGGGGTATTAAGGAATGAGGAAGTTGCCTTTTTTCCATTTTACTGCTTGATATCTATTGGTTAAGTAGCTGGAGTACCAGTTCGGTGATGAGGGAGATAGGTTAAGTTTTGCAAGTTTGGTTAGAAGCAGCCTGTGTGAGATAGTATCAAAGGCTTTAAAGAGGTCGAGTAGAAGGGTAGAGACAGTAAGGCCCGAGTCCCGGGCTTTATTTACAGTTTCAAGGAAGGAGAGGAGTGCTGTCATAGTACTGTGATTAGGTCTGAATCCATGTTGTGTGGGAGTTAGCAGGTGGTTATCTAAGAGATAAGGAAGTAGTTGTAGTTGAATACATTTTTCCAGGAGTTTAGCGATGGGAGAGAGGATAGCGATGGGGCGAAAGTTATTAACATTGTTATTGTTACCACCCTTATGTAAAGGTATGATGAAGGCTTTTTTCCAGATTTGGGGAACTATGCCTTCTTGGATAGAGCGATTGATTAGTATGCTAATGGGGTAGGCAGTTGCTTCAGCAGATATGCTAAGAAAATAGGAGGGGATGTTATCAGGAGCATTAGTGCTAGGTTTTAGTTTCTGAAGGAGTTTTTGTATAGTAGAAGTGGGTATGGGTCTTAGTGTGAATGGTGGGGAGTGTGGAGAGGGGGTATTAGTGGGTGAAGAAGATGTGGAGGAAGTGAGAGTAGGAGTAGAGGTAGAGGGTACAGAGTTAGTAGATGTGAGAGGGGGAGTGGTAGTAGTGCAGGGTGGGGTGTTGTTTGGGGTGGATGGGGGTGAGTTGGCGAAAGTGTTAGAGAAAGAAGAGGTTAATTTTAAAATAGAATCAATGAAAAAAAGAGTCGAATTGAGTAGCTAAGTCGGCATCTGGGGCATTAGGGTCTGGGGTGGGGGTGACAGGTTTACTGGGATTAAGTAGAGTGGAGACACCTTTCCAGAATTTCTGAGGATTTGTTTTGTTATTGTTTTGGAGTATAGAAAAGTAATGTTGTCGATCATGGATGATGAGCTTTTTTACCCTGTTTCTAAGTATTTTATATTCATTAAGGGTGAGGGGGGACTTATTTTTCTGATAGTGTGCCCAGACTTTATCTCTTTGCCGCATTGTAGCTAGTGTGTTTTTGGTAAGCCAAGGGGTGGTTTTAATTTTTATTCTCTTTGTTCTTAGTGGAGCAAGGAAGTCTAGTAAATTTAAGAAAGTTGTGTTGAAGTAGGCAACTGCATTATCTAAAGGCAAGGGTTTTAGACAGTTCCAGTTTATTGCTTTTAGGGAGTTAACAAAGGTTGATGGGTTGAAGTTTTTTTGGTTACATAAGGTAATATAATTGTGGGTGCGATCTAGTAGTAAGGGGAGTCGGTAGGTGTAGATGGGTAGGTGGTCACTAAGAGGATCGGGGAGAGTACCATTGTTTGAGTAATAATGGGGATGAGAGACTAAGATCCAATCCAGGATGCTGCCGTTGGAGAGGTATTTTGAGGGGTGTGTTATAGAGGTGATAAGTTGTGAAAAATTATATAGGTTGACGTTGAGTGGGTGTGTGGGAGACTGGATTGAGGCCCAGTTGATATTCACATCACCTAAGATTATTGTTTCATTGCTAATGTTGTTGGTGAGCCAGGAGAGGATGTCTTTGAGTGTGGAAATATTATCCCCTGGGGGGATATAGAGGGAAACGATACATATGTGTTTGTGTTTGTTAATTTGAAGTAGAGTTATGAGTAGTTCAGCGTTGTTAAATTGAGGAGTAGGTTTGTTATAAGGTGTAACTGACATGGAGGATGAGTAGAGGAGAGCTACTCCTCCACCTTTCTTGTGGGACCTGTCTTTTCTAATGATAGAATAGTTTGGTGGAATTATTTAAGAGTCTTTTATATGGGGCTTTAGCCATGTTTCAGAGATAGATAGGATGTCCGGTTTATTGTGTATCAACCAGGCATGGAGGTTAGGGATTTTGTTAACTATACTTTGGGAGTTTAAGGAGGTAAGTAGTAAGGATTTGCCTGAACTGGATGAGGAGGTAGGACCTGGGTTAGGATGGATGTCACCAGATAAAAGGTTGCTAATGAAATATCGGAATAGTTTGGAGAAATAGTTGGATAGTTTAGAGAATAGATTTGGTTCTTTTATGATTTGGTAGGATTTGGAAACAACTATGTGTGTAGAGCATTTTTGAGAGGTGATAAGTTTGTATGGAAAAAGTAAATGGTTTTCTAGAGGGCACAGGTGTGGTGAAATTGGAGTGTTTGGGTGTGAGAGAGAAGAGATAAGATGGTTAGTTACATGGAAGTGTTGGGGCTGGTAGGAATAATTGGGCTGGGTGACGTAGTAAAGATAGGTTAAGATAAGGAGTAGAGTTAGTATGAATGAGGGTTTTGGAAGCATTGTGAAGAGGGGCTATTTAAGGTTATTTAGTTGTAGTAAAAGTAGATGTGGTAGTAAGAGAGGTGTAGGTAAATGAAATATTTAGTGACTAATAAAGGTGAATGAGTGGAGAGTTATGAAGGATTAGAGGGTATGTGGGTTGTGGGTGGGAGTTGAGATGGTAAATAAGTTCGACTGGCTAGGTGATTAGTCAAAGAGAGGAAGATGAAGTTAATTAGGTGGGAAGGAATGGAAGTTACAGAGTTGTGGTTTTTGACTGGCCAAATTCAAGGTGGGTGTGGTTATGGGGAGATAAAGGTAGAGGTACTGGGGGCGGATGAAAATTGGGGGCAGGGTAGGGGAGCAGATTGGGGGCAGGGTAGGGGAGCGGAGTGAGCCCGCAGGGCGAACGGACGGGGTAGAACCAAAGGGGGCCAGGGGAGGATCGAAAACCAATCAATGGAGTGTTGACTAGCAGAAAGGTAAGTAGAGAAGACCTGGAAATAGTGGGTAGGAGTGGGCTATAGTATATACAGAGAGAGAGGGAGAAAAGGGGAAGTTAGAGTTTAAGGAGAATATTAGAGTAGTGAAATAAAAGTAGATATTAGTGTATACATATATATATATATATATATATATATACATATCTATCTATATATATATATATATATATATATATATATATATATATATATATATTTATGGAAACAACCTAATACAGAATATGGAAGAAGCAAAAACCACTGTGGGTATTCATCATAAACACAAAAAATGTCCAGGTCAATTGGATACAAACTTTTATTAGACAAACAGTGCTTTCACGGATGTAAATTCTGCTTCCTCAGATGTACTTCAGCCAAATGCTTACATCCTCTTATATAATATAATGCATTAATCAATCAATTAATCAAATATTTAAATTCAATGATTAAAACATACAACCTTACAAAGAATTAAGTATATTACTTATCTTTCAAGACACATATATACTATCATAAATACTTCCTAACTAAAAATACATAACTAATCTAGATATAATTAACAAAAATATATATAAAAAACATGTATGAATGTATAGGTGAACAATTACTTTTTAATATGATAAAAGTACTTATATTAAAAACCATAGAGACTATAACCCTGTTACAAACACTCTAGTTATCATATAGGGTATATCCAAAAACCTTAAAAAACTATTAAATACTTAAGAAAAAATTTGATTATATCAACAATAATTTTCAATTATTAATGTAGCAATATATCAAAAATGATGTGACAGTTAAATGCTTGTAAACCTATAAATAACTTATGAGTCTATCTGAGGGTTCTAGCTTTAAGCAGAGGCTTGAGGGGAACACTATCTTTAAGCCCTCTTCCTCTGTGTGCAGCAAGCCTAAGTATCCACTTGACCTCAGCTTGCTCCATCAAATTTACAATGTCGCCTAACCTGATATTATTTGCCTGTACATGCAGTACTTGAAATACTAATACATGGTCACTACCCTTGTGAAGCGTATGCTTAGCCAATGCACTGTATTCTTGTTCTCTCAATAAACAATATGCAAGGTCCCTTATACGTTCTCTAAGAGTTCTGTTTGTTTTTCCAACATAAAAATTAAAACATACCAGGCAATGGGCCACATATACCACATTCTTGGTATTACAATTACTATCACTCCGAATTTCCCATAGTTGACCAGTGTCAGGGTGTTTGAAGAAACATGACTCATCTATGGCACTACACTGGGCACAACTACCACATTTCTTTGTTCCCAGGTATACACTATCATGTCCTATGGGTCTAGACATATTCAAATCACGATGGCACAATTGCTGCTTAAGATTCTTCATGTTTCTATATGTAAATGTTGGATAACTCCCTACCAAATCCTTAGTTCTATCATCCACCAAGAGCATGTTCCAGTTGGATGAAATTACATCTTTAATGTAGTTAATATTATTACAATAGGGAAGTATCACTGATAACTTTGTAAATGGAGTAATCCTATCAGAGGTCTCTCTGTCCCCAAAGGAATAATTAGGTTTTGCTTTTGTGTGCCTCATCTTACTCACTTGCGTATATGCCTTACTAACTTCCTGTTGATGATAACCTCTTTCTAAAAACCCCTGCCTAAGCTTATTCAACTCCTCACACAATAGTGAGTCATCACAACAAAGCCTAGATGTTCTCATTGCCTGTCCTTTAACTATATTGTCAAACACCATGGGATTATGCATACTGGTTCTATGCAGAAAGGCCGGACTATAACAAGATTTTCTATAGATCTTAGTCCTATAACAATCATTCTGATAATAAACTGTTGCATCTAGATAGTTAATGGTCTCCTCTGAAAACTCTAAGGTAAACCTCAAAACACCTTCCATATTATTTACCTGCTGGAAAAATGTGGTGAGTGTTTGATCAGTGCCCTTCCACAAAAGTAAGAGATCATCGACAAAACGTCTATAGAAAATGATGTTGGAAAGATTGAGCATAATCATTCTCTCCCATGCCACCATGACCAAGTTGGCATAGGTGTTGGCCCAACTTTTGCCCATAGCTACACCTTTCCTTTGCTTGAAGCATTTATCTTGGAAGAAAAAGACATTATGCTCCAACACCTGTTCTAATAACAGACAAACCAGATCTACTTTTTCCCCCTCCATCAAGTTCTCGTCTATCAATAATTTCTTCACTATACCTACACCCTGTTCATTTGAAATACACATGAAAAGTGATTCCACATCCATCGTTGTTAATAAAACATCCTCAAGGGTAGCAAGTTTCATTGTACAGGAATATAAATCTGTTAAGAACTGCTCCGTATCTTTCAATACGTACATAAACTTAGACAAGGCTTTCTTTAGCTCATGATCTAAGTAAATAGAAATCTGTTCTGTGAGCACCTGATACAATAGGTCTAAATGCTGGCTGTGTGGGATTCTTATGTATCTTAGGTAACCCATGTAATCTAGGTATAATTGGATACTCCACACAGAAAAAATCAAACAACTCAGTAGTTATATTCAATAGCCTACACTCATAAAGAGTGTTACAAATGCTTCTTTGAATTTCATATACAATATCAGGTGAAACTGCCTCATAAGCCTCACTTGCTAACATATTGGACATGGACTGAGCATAGTAGTCATATTCCATCACAACCACAGGCCCTCCCTTATCCGCTGGCCGTACAACTATACCTCTATTGTTTTTAAGTTTACTAAGTGCAGCTAATTCACTTTTTGTTAAGTTGTTATCATTAGCAGTTTGGAAACACTCTAAATCATTATACAAACTGTTCTCAACTGCTTTAAGAAACGTTTCCAAATTTGCTGGTAAATGCGGATTATACACACTCTTTCATTTGAAACAATTCAGATTTTGACTAGGACCATCATTAAATAACAACTTCAGAGCTATATTACGTATGAATAACCTTACAGACAAAATTGCCTCACTTATGTCCATATTACATGAAGGTATAAAATTCATACCTTTGTCCAAAAGTTTTAATTCATCTTGTGATAGCTCATATCTAGATATATTCCATACTAAGTTCCCTGGTTCCAAGACTTCTTCGTTACACGAGTTTGTTGGAAACCCGGTGGCTCTTTCTGTTTTGCTCCTCTCACAACATCTTGGTCCGTAGACCCCTTTCTCCCTGTTCTGATAGGTAAAGGGACAGCTGGAAAACTCTGGCCTTCAGCCCTGTCTAATTGAATCTTGCGCCTCACCACAGTACTTGAACGAACCGAGTCATTATCAGCACTGATTAGTTGGTTATCAGGTAACAATTCTGCAGGTGTAAAATACACCGAAGTAGTTGGATTGGGTGACAGTACCTCATTATTCATTAACCTGCCATTCGTTTGATTATTCTCAACCAATGCTTCCGAATCTCGTCGCTCCGTCTCTTCAGACCTAGAAGTTAAAGGACAGACAATGAGAACATCTAGGCTTTGTTGTGATGACTCACTATTGTGTGAGGAGTTGAATAAGCTTAGGCAGGGGTTTTTAGAAAGAGGTTATCATCAACAGGAAGTTAGTAAGGCATATACGTAAGTGAGTAAGATGAGGCACACAAAAGCAACACCTTATTATTCCTTTGGGGACAGACAGACCTCTGATAGGATTACTCCATTTACGAAGTTATCAGTGATACTTCCCTATTGTAATAATATTGACAAAATTAAAGATGTAATTTCATCCAACTGGGACATGCTCTTGGTGGATGATAGAACTAAGGATTTGGTAGGGAGTTATCCAACATTTACATATAGAAACATGAAGAATCTTAAGCAGCAATTGTGCTATCATGATTTAAATATGTCTAGACCCATAGGACATGATAGTGTATACCTGGGAACAAAGAAATGTGGTAGTTGTGCCCAGTGTAGTGCCATAGACGAGCCACGTTTTTTCAAACACCCTGACACTGGTCAACTATGAGAAATTCGGAGTGATAATAATTGTAACACCAAGAATGTGGTATATGTGGCCCATTGCTTGGTATGTTTTAATTTTTATGTTGGAAAAAACAAACAGAACTCTTAGAGAACGTATAAGGGACTATGCATATTGTTTATCGAGAGAACAAGAGTATAGTGCATTAGCCAGGCATATGCTTCACAAGGGTAATGACCATGTATTTGTATTTCAAGTACTGCATGTACAGGCAAATAATATCAGGTTAGGCGACATTGTAAATTTGACGGAGCAAGCTGAGGTCAAGTGGATACTTAGGCTTGCTGCACACAGAGGCAGAGGGCTTAATGATAGTGTTCCCCTCAAGCCTCTGCTTAAAGTTAGAACCCTCAGATAGATTCATAGGTTATTAATAGGTTTACAAGCATTTAACTGTCACATATTTTTTGATATATTGCTACATTAATAATTGAAAATTGTTGCTGATACAATCACATTTTTTCTTATGTATTTAAAAGGTTTTTAAGGTTTTTGAATATACTCTATATGATAATTAGAGTGTTTGTAATAGGGTTATAGTCTCTATGGTTTTTAATATAAGTACTTTTATCATATTAACAAGTAGTTGTTCACATATACATTCATACATGTTTTTATATATATTTTTTTGTTAATTATATTTAGATTAGTCATGTATTTTTAGTCAGGCAGTATTTATGATAGTATATATGTATTTTGAAAGTTAGGTAATATATCTAATTTCTTGTAAGGTTGTATGTTTCAATCATTGAATTTAAATATTTGATTAATTGATTGATTAATGCATTATACTATATAAGAGGATGTAAGCATTTGTTTGAAGTACATCTGAGGAAGCAGAATTTACATCCATGAAAGCGCTAATGTTTGTCTAATAAAAGTCTGTATCCAATTGACCTGGACATTTTTGTGTTTATGGTGAATACCCACAGTGGTTTTTGCTTCTTCCATATTCCATATTGGGTTGTTTCCATATCTGTGTGCTTTGGGACTAGGACTGTTTTTTGATATATATATATATATATATATATATATATATATATATATATATATATATATATATATATATATATATATATATATGAAGCAGAAACACAAAACAGCTCCTGTCACCAGGCTGTGAGGCATAAAATAAAACTTTAATAAAAAATAATACAATGCAATAAAACAGCTGATAAGTGCTTTCAGGTTTCAAGGAACCCGTCATCAGATCTGACTCCAGTCATAAAAATCTTCATTAAATAGATCTGTTAGCCAATCATATACTTCATAAGAGGACACTGCCTGCCCATAAGCCAGACAAATCCTCCTGCATAACTTATGTCCTTTAAGATCTGGTTTTAAGAGAATATTCATATTCAAGCCTGGTGATATACAGGCTTGTAATCTGGCAATCCATTTCATCTCATTCTTTTCAGTTTTTAAAGAAATATCATCAACTCTGGCATTAACTTTCGTCACTTCCAGTGGCATAAACTGAAAATGATGTCCTTGAATCTCATTTACATGTTTAAATAGCAGATTTTTAACATCTTTCAACTTGATATCACTTACATGTTTGGAGATGAGTTCCTTGAAACATCTATCAGTTTTACCAACATAAAAACATGTATAGGAACCACATATTGCCATATACACCAGATTTTTTTTGTCTTACAATCTGCATAGCTTTAACACTGGTAGTTCTTATCTGTCCATGGATGCACAAATTCATTGTCCATGAAAATATATTTACAACATGTGGAAAATCTGCATGGAAAAGTACCTTTTATATTCATAAAGGTGCAAATGCATCATTGGATGAAAAGCACAACAATTGCTTTATGTTTTATTACAACCATATATAAAGCTTGGTTGTGGACCACCTATGTCTTTCAATGCAGGGTCAGATATAACTATTTCCCAATTTGATCAAATAACATTGCTTATCTGGTTCACATCATCTGCATAGGTTAACTTAATATGATTCCTTACTCTATTGCACTTTGACTGTTTTTGCTTGTCAATAACTTGTCCTTCCCAATTTTGGACAGAGGCAGGAACCTGTTTTCACTAAATGAGTGATTGTGCTTTTGAACTTCTCAGAGACCTTATATCTTCCTTTATTGTGTCAGTCATTGTTACAAAATCTATTTCCTTGTTACATAGTCTAGATGTCCTAAACATTTGATTCCTTATACATTCAAAAAATTGCATGCAGGCTGTATATATTCATATGCAATAAGTTGTTCTTCTTGCATGGCTTTCTAAATAACATTGTATTGAGATGTTTAAATTCATCTTTAAAAATCTCTATGTCCAGAAAATTTATGTTAACAGTGGAAAAGTTGAGCTTAAATCTCAAGAATTTCATGGTACCTTCCAACTACAATGCAAAGTTATTTAGTTTATCAATAGTATCATTCCATATCAAATACATATCATCCACAAATCATGTATAAAATTTCAACGAGTAATTGAAAGGATTGTTGTTTAAAATATATTTGATACCCCAATTTGCCAAAACCAAATTAGCATAACTGTTCACACACAATGTCCAGCAATGCCACATTTCTGCCAATAAATGTTCTTTTTAAAAATTAGAATATTATTATGTAGGATCATATCCATAAGCTAGCAAATTAGCTCCACTTTGGAGCAATCAAACTCCATCTCCATTTCCAAATAATGTCTCAAAAATTCTATCCCAGTATCATTTTGGTATTGCTGTAAAAAGGCTATCTACATCTAATGTAACTAAAACATAATCACCATTAGTTCCTGTTCTTTAAAATCTGAAAGGAGAGTAAGAAAGTGCGCAGTATCTTTGATAACTGTCTTACTGGTCCACACCACATCCAACCATATGGTTGGACTTTTAATGGAAGTTTTAGATTTGATACTAGGTTATAATTTTTTTTAGTTTGATGGTTGTATTTATCATCAAATAAATGGTGTTGCGATGGGTGCTGCTATGGCCCCAAGTTATGCCAACTTGTTTATGCAAGGTTGGGAAAGAATTAATATTCTAAGTAGTAGATATTCTGTAAACATACTGTTTTTCAAAAGGTTTATTGATGATGCCTTTTTTGTGTGGGGGGTGATGAAAGAAGCTTAAAGGAATGTTTTGATTATTTAAATGGTATTAATTCCTTTTTACATTTCACTGGGGAGTTTAACAGTGATAATATTAATTACTTAGATGTAATAGTGATGAAAGATAAACAAAGGTTATTCACTAAGATATATAAGAAGGATGTTCAGAAAAAAATCATATTTGCATTATAGCAGCATGCATCCTAAAAAATTAAAGAAAATATAGTTAAGGGACTGTTAATGCATGTGAAAAGGTTGACAGAGAGAGACATTGATTTTTATGATGAAAATATGGTTCTTTGTAAAAAAATTCCTCAATAGAGGCTATCCTGAAGAGGTTATTAGGAATTCTTTTTCTGCTATCAATGAGTTGAGACAGCAAAAGAGAACCTCTGATAGTATTGGGAGAAACAAAGACCAAATTATAACACTACCATGCAAATTAGTAACAGAGTAGATGCTGCTGCTAATAAGAGCATTATAAAAAATAATTGGAAAATAATAGAACGTTTCCCTGAACTTAAGGATAAGGTGGGAGACCAACCTTTATTTGTTTATAAAAGAGGAAAAAGCTTTAACATTTTTTTCAAGCTAAACTTAAACCAGTTACAGTTAAGAATAAGAACAAATTAGGTATGTTCAAGTGTTTTAACTGTAATGTATGCGATCATTTGCTCACTGGGGTGAATGAGGTGAACATTAATATCAATGGTTTAAAAGTTAAAAATAAAAGGAAATTTTACATGTAAAAGTAGATGTCTGGTATATTTGGTTATGTGCCAGTCTTGTCCCTCTTTTTATGTAGGTCACACCAGTAACGAGCTATATAAATGTATTTATGAACACAAACATGCAGTAGAATTATGAATTGTTAAAATGCTTTAGCAAGACATTATAAAGCAAGTTCATGTTTGGTACACTTTATTTTTTTAGTATTAGAGGGGTTTGTGAATTATGATAAGAGTTTTGATGCTGAAGAAGAGCTGAGTTGGTGAGAGTACCTATAGCAAATAAGATTAAATGCCTGTTTTCTGCCTGGTGTGAATAATAGAGAGAATTTTTTTTGCTTATTTAAAGAGAAAGGGACTTAAACAATGATTAAAAATCCTTTTTTTTCATATGACCAATTTTAGTCATGTGACTGGTGTTTGCAAGATTTAAATGTGATGCATGTTATGAGCATTATTCAGTCAGTTGAAGTCTTTATTTTGATGAAAGCACTTACTGTTTAATGCTGTTTATTCCTTCTATTAAATGGCTTTTGGTTCATCTTATACCATCTTTTGGTTTTCATTTGCTATATGATACTTGACATGTCCTATTTGTAAGTCACAAAGCTATCCATCTTATCAAGAGTAAATAAATGCCTAGTTGTTGTAATTTATTGATCAGTGTTTTGTGTATGACCTTATCAAATGGTGAAGTCAAATTTATGTAAATTATATCAGAGCAAAATGTTTCATTCATAGCTGTTATTATATTGTTATAAAACTTCATTTTACAGGTGGTATAGATCTGTTTTCAAAATATGGATGCTAGTGTATGGTTTTAAGTCCCAACCTTTCCAGTTTAGACAATGACTTATCCAATATTACCTTCTCCATTACTTTAAACAACGTGAAAGCAGACTTAAATGTTTATGTGACTGAGTTTGTCCTACCTGTCCCTCCCCTTTCCCTTAAAGACACATTTATAAACGTGTTAAATCCTGAGGAATCTCCCCACATTATTTTACCTAGTAAATGATAGATATAATGGTACTATAAGTTATTGCTTAAGTGTTCACAGGTGATTATTACTTATTCTGTCTCCTCCCACTGCTTTTTGGATCCAGATGTTTGAAGTTCTGACATTTTTTATTTATAATTTGTCAGTAAAACACCATTTTGCTGCTTGTAATTAAACATACTGCCACCAACGACCTTCACTCTGAGCTTCTCTTTTTGGAACTAGATTAGCAAGCATTTCCTGTAGAAATGCCTTCCCTATTTCTATGACTGTTTAGCTTGATATCAGTCATATTAGTATTCCCATTTGATAAGCAGCATATGTGAATGCCTGTTCAGTGTATAATAGAAAATGACAGAAATATAGCAATGTGAGCTGAATAGACAGCCACAATTACAATTCATTTTTAATGCTTTTAGCCAAAGTTGTTAACTTTGAATGCATTATTTGATGACAAGATATTTACTTTAAGCATGCTGTTGGATGCTGTGACTGTGTTTTCTGTCCACTTTTTTTGTCACTGCATAATAAAAGAGAGTGATGGTGCTGCCCCTGTCAGCCTGCTTGCCAAGAGGCCTGGCATGATTATGAATGTATGTTTGAAATCTGAAAGTGTTCTCTGTTTCGCTAGTCAGTTCTGAATGGGATGTGGGGAGTCTGTGTCAACAGTTTAATTGTCTGCTGTTGACAGCGGTGACCCTCAATCTTGGTTCCACCTCCACAGTACTGCTGCTGCTACTCCATCACTTCTATTAGACAGAGTTACTGGCTACAGTCAAAGCTGACAACTTTGTAATGTTCAAGTACTTTACTCTGAATATTGCTGTAACCTTTGTAATGCAAGAAAGGCACCATAAAATTTTCATAAGTGCTTCCCAAGCTTCTGTTCAATTGTAGCTGTTTGTTTATTTATGATCTCTCTTAAATCACAGCTGATGCAATGCTATAATAAGATAGCTAGATTTGCAGCTAACTTGCTGCATAAAGCTCATTATTGCTCTGCCTTATGTGCTCTCAATGTATACAGCTTCTTCTATCCCATAAAATACTATATATCCCATCCTACCTGCCTTTCTATCTCCTCAAGACTTCATCACTACCTCCCAAATTGCCCTCCACACTCTCAAAGACAAAAACCTGCTTGAAATCTATAAACCAAAAATGTAATACAACCCTACTCCAAAGGCCCACAAACTCACTCCTCATCATAAATCTAAATATTAGAAGCATCTTAAATAAGGTCCATGACTTCCATGCCTTAATCTCCTTTTACCATCCAGATATTGTCATTCTGACAGAGACCTGGCTTAAGCCCCTAATTCAAGAAAATGAAATCATAGCATCAGGCTACAATATAATCAGAAGTGACAGAGTAGCAAAAAGAGGTGGAAGAGTAACAATACTACACAAAACTCACCATATCTTAGAAAAACTAGACATAACGACCCCAGACTTAGATAACACTGAACTCATCCTAACTAAATTGAAACTTAACCCACATAAACACATCAACATTACAGGATGCTACATCTCCCCAGGGAACAATATTACCATCACAGAAAATCTACTAGAATGGATGACCAACACTCTTCCCCAAGAAAACATCTTATTAGGCGACCTTAATATCGACTGGGATAACTGCTCCAGTCTAAACCCTATCTCCCATATCAACCTACATGGACTAACCCAACTAATAACTTCCCCCACCAGAACAGACAAAAGAACCAAACATCAATCTATACTAGACTGGATACTAGTATCTCATCCTTTCCACATATCTCACACTGGCTGCCTACCAGATGCCCTCAGCGACCACCTAGCTACATTCCTAATAAGAAATAAAACTACCCAACTGACCCAAGAAACTGTCAGGGAATGTAGGAATAGAAAAAACTTCAACCAACTCAACTTCAGTAATTACCTAAAACTATGTAATTGGACCCCCCCCCCCCAAAAGCTTTGGACCTTGATGAAGCAGTACTATACTTCAGTACTACATTCATTAACATACTTAACCGCCATGCCCCTCCTAGAACTACGAGAATCAAAACTAAACATGCAACTTGGCTAACTTTAAATACTAAAACATTACTCCGAGATAGGAACAAAGCATGGACAAACTATCATAATAGCAAATTCCAAATAGACAAACAAACATACCGTCAGTTACGTAAGAAAGTCAAACAACTTATTAAAATAGACAAAATCACCTACTACCAAAATATGAAGAATCAATATATTAACAACTCAAAAAGTTCTGGGCTGCTGTCAACACTGTACTGCAACCATGGAAAACAACCACCCCCACCCCCAAAATAATGAACAACCATGACAACATCCCCACTCAGCTCAACAAATTCTTCACAGAAACTATCCAAAACCTAGCCAACAACCAACTAAGCCCCAACAACCCATCCCCAATGAAAACACCCTCTTCACCCAAAACAAATCTCAGTTACCCCATCTTCACCTTCAACCCAGTGCCAACCAAAATCATACAAAAATTATTCCTAAAACTTAGGCCAGCCTCTACAGCCGCCGATAAAATACCTTCTGAATATCTGCAACTAGCAAATGAAGCAATAGCCTACCCTGTCTCCATATTAATAAACAGATCTATCTCAGAGTGCAAAGTACCCCATCTTTGGAAAATATTACATATTATACCACTGCACAAAGGGGGTACCGCTGTAGAACTTAGTAACTATCAACCCGTAGCTATACTATCCCCGCTATCAAAACTTCTAGAGAAGGTTGTCCACATGCAACTGATGAAATACCTCTTAGAAAACAAATTACTATCCACTCAGCAACATGGTTTCAGACCCTTTCATAGCACCACCACTGCATTTACATCATTCACTAATACCATCAATAACCACAGAAAAAATGGACTGCTAGTATGTGCAACTCTCTTAGACTTATATAAAGCCTTTGACATGGTCAACCATGAAAAACTGCTTCATACACTAACCACCTTAAATCTCAGTTTCTCTACTATTTCTTTGTTTAAGAGCTACCTAGACGGTAGGCAACAAGCTGTAAAATGGCTAAATCAGATCTCTCACTTACTGCCTGTCTCTCTAGGGGTACCCCAAGGCTCCATCCTGGGTCCTCTACTCTTCACCCTATTTACTAATCAACAACCATTCACCATACACAAAGCCTCAATAATCCAATATGCAGATTATATCATCATTATCTGTGCAGCCAACTCCCTTGACCACCTCCTCTCCCTAACACAAAAATGCTTTTCCCTGGCAGAAACATGAATCACTAACCAAAACCTCATTCTAAACCCAGCCAAAACTAAATTACTCCTCTTCAGCCCTCACAGATCTGCACCCTCTTCATCTAACTTTTCAATCTCCTCTCATAACAACACCAGTATCATACCCAGCTGTCTCGCCAAACTGCTAGGCCACAAAACTGACAATAGCCTTAAGTTTGACATTCATATCTCCTAGACTATAAAAAGAGTCAACAGAAAAATGGGCATACTCTATCGTAACAAACAGTTTCTCACCAGTCACTCTAAGGTTACCACAGCTAGGACACACCTCCTAATGACCCTACTTTACGCCTCCCCCATGCTTACCAATCTCAGAAAAAGTGAGCTCAAAAACTAGATAGCTACTACAATAAAATAGCCAGATTTGCCACAGGATCACCTTCTAGAACCCACCATTGTGAAAGCCTCAAAAAACTCAGCCGGCTAGAACTCCCCCTGACCCTTCAAGTCAACCAACTAGCACTTGCTCACAAAGTACTACATCATCCAGGCAACACACCAGTCCTACAGCAACTACTCCAGCCTTACACCACTACCAGATCCCTGAGATCAAGTACCCAACACCTCTTTAAAGTAACAAACTTTAAAAAATAAGGCAGGTAGATCTGTTTATAGCCACTTCATCTCTAAAATCTGGAACTCCCTTCCAGCCCACATAATAAATAACAACTCCATCACCCAATTAAAAAAACTGCTCAAAACACACTTCCTGAATCACAGATTATGTACCTGTAGTACCCCTGGATAGTAACTCATATGTCTCTGTTTCCAGCAACTAGAGTAACAGCTTATCTACTGCTTTTGTAATGTCTGCATGGGGTAATAGTATCACTGAACACTGCAAAGAAACCTAAAGGACATAGCATGTATCTCATGTGTTGAAATGAGTTATGGAAGTTATCTACTCTATCTTATTACTATACTTGCTGTTAAACACCTCTATAACATGTATACATTAATGTAGCCTGTGAATGTTGGCATATACACTCTTTGGTTAACTCACTATCTTATATGTTCTATACTTCTATAAGAAGTATAAAGATTGTGTACTCTATATTTTGTTTAACTGAACCTTTTGGTTAATATGTCATTCTCTTGTTATTGATTGTACTGCTCTGGAGCTTTTCTCCCGGGCCTCCAATGAAAACGGACATATATCCAGTTGGACTCTCCCAATTAACAAATGTAAAGTAAATAAATAAATACATTTAAGTACTCTCTCAAAGAATTTGCCACTAACTGCTGTACTCATGCACTTCACCTGTATGATCTACATCAACAAATGCTTTGCATTCTTACTATTTGCTCTTCATATTGTTTTTCCATGCCTTACAACACCTGCCCTCCACCATTCTTGGGGGAACTAATATGTTTTTTAATATATATATTTTTTATTTCATAGCATAACAGACTATGCTTCTAATGCTTCTGTATATACTGATTGTCAGATTTAATTGTCATTTTTTTATCATGTCACTAGTGGCTCCTTAAGTTTTATTGTATCCTATGTAATCCACTGTCAGACTGTACGTATATATATATTTTATCACATCCATACTACTGGGTTTTTTATGCTATCCAACTCTCAGGAGCTTTTCTCCCTGGACCTGAGGTGAAAATGGGTATTTATTATCTAGTCAAACTTTACCACTAAACATATCTAAATAAATGGGTCTATATTAGAAGACCAAATGTTTAGGTGATCGGACACCAAAACATCGATCTTCTAATATCGAAAGCAAAAAATGGCAAACAGCCGATTTAACGCAGGGAAAGATTTTCCTTGGCCGTTCGCCGGAGTTTGCTATTTCCCTACTATTGAACGATCTCAGAGTTGGTATATTTAGTTAGGGGGGGTGTGGGGGTGAAGCCCCCCCACTTGATTTAGATGTAAAGTAATGTTTTTTGTGTTCTGGCTGAGGGACATGTTTCCCTGGGATGTTCAACATTGTGCGGTTCGATATTAGAAGATCAATGTTTAGGTGTTCGATCACCTAAACAGTCGGTCTTCTAATATAGACCCTAAATAAATAAATAAGTAAATATTTAATTACTTGGGTAAGTGAACTGTTCATTCACAGACCATTTTAAGCCAAGACTCTGACAGCCTACACTGCATGTGAAACCATAAGCAAGGCTACAAATATAACAGATCCATCCCTTTATTTAATCAAATGTGAGCAATTCAAAAAGATATTCAGATGGAGTCAATAAACTCTGTGTAGGGTCTGCACAGAGCCTACATGGAGTGTATTTGTCTGCTCAATACTGAGCATCGCTTGGCATCCCTCACTCTCACACCATGAATATAAATGACATGCGGCACCTATTTGGAAGGTTTCATGGCTTTCCCCAGTATTACTGGCTGCAAAACCTGTATAGTGAACTTGGATCATTCCAGGGCAAAGTACAAGCATGCATTTTCTGAAAGATACAAAGTACGGAACACAAATTTATATGTCATAACATATTGACTGCAGTCTTCAGTGACTTTTACAATAAATCACCCATTTTACAAGGAAAAGGCCAAATATATTATGCAAATATCTGCACATTCTGCAAAACTGTGGACAG
Source organism: Protopterus annectens (assembly GCF_019279795.1). NCBI lineage: Eukaryota > Metazoa > Chordata > Ceratodontiformes > Protopteridae > Protopterus > Protopterus annectens. Next base: position 1,003,127,370 of record NC_056745.1, on the reverse strand, counting down.
TCTGCCTTTTGTGTTTTAATTAATTTGTTTTTTGTTTTTAAATATTTTTTTTTTAATTGGCAGTGTTTGCTCGATGCACCACTTAGCATAAATATGTTTAGTTATGCTTAGCTGGTATGTGCAAAATGTAGCAGCACACAAACTGGAGAAATGTACCACCCAGGTTGTTGACAGGACCCCAGTAGCCACACATATGAACCAGATGCATTCAAATAATAATATTGTGCATCACACAATCATGCTAATTGGTGTTGCACTATGGTTAAGAGCAAGGACCTTACAATAACTATTAAGATAGCAGATATCCATCTCATTAATCCTGTGACAGAAGGTATTAAGTGAAGGGGTGGACTGCAGATGGTACAGAGTTCTAGTACAGGGTGTGCAAGTTTTGTTTTACTGTTGTGAGAGTGCAGATTATAGCAATAAAGTCCAAGATACACAACTGTTTTTCAGTCTTTTAGTTGTGATAGCTGCAGGTGAAGAACCATATATATGATCAAATTGATTAGCCCATTTACACAAGTGCCTGTATACCTAATCAGCTAGAAATTACGTTGCTCGCCACTGTTGCACATAGCTTACTACCGCACAAACATTGTGCACTCTCTCCTACCATGTTTGTGTGATGGCAAGCGATGTGTAACATTTTCAGATGTTGCAAATTCAAAATGAGCACACTGTCAATACGTGCGAGAAGTGGAATAGGTGGAAACTTCACTATATAAACTGCAGTTGGCGAGAAATGCTCACTAAACATTGAGCTTTAGCTATGGCAGGCATGTCTGGAGTTGCTGGAGAGGGTGTGCACTTTTGGGTGCAGTGTTGGGGTGTTCAGGAGTCCAACATTTTCATATCCCAACTGTAAAAGAAACTATGCATGCAATGGTGTGCCCCAAAGGTAAAAAGCAGTAATATAAGTATATATACCAGTTCTAAGTATTATATAGTTGGACTGGAAATCAGTACCATCTAGCCATATTGTAGACACTCTAGAACAGCTATCACACTTCAGAATTTGGATTTACATATGTAACATTATTTGGCACTGTTAACACACAAATGGATTTGAACCCAAGGACCATCTAAACAAAAACATACATGTGTTTCTCCATTAACAGGTGGTGCTACAGACTCGGTTAATAACCAGGTTTATTTAAGAGATTGTATATCAAATGGCAAACTTAACTGCTATTGTATACACCTGCTAGTTAAATGAATCTCTGGCTGTAGTAATCAATGCATGTCATATAGTGATAAGTACCTTTTAGGGGCAAATAGTTTAGCTACAAGTAATACATTTAAGTAATTTGCTATCAGCATTGCATATCAATGCTGAGAGATGTACAGCACTGAGCAGCATCACACACTACTGCTGTAGAAGACTAAATAGGTATCACACAATAATGCTTGATAAAACATTACAGGGGATTGTGCAATGCTGTTTCATAGAAAGTTAATGACGAAACTATGGCATTAGTGATATGGGGAGCAAGCACGGGGAAGTACAAAGGGAATTCTGTCCTAAACTGTATCACTTGCTATTGAATGTATTAAATACATCTGCTGACTCTGTGGCAGCAAGTGTTAATGCATTGTTGTTGGAGGCAGTTGACACTGGGTTTGGCTATAGGTGGATGTAATAACTTTACAAGCCTGTATGATGCTTTAAATATATCCACTTATATTAATGCTTTTTCTCAGTGCAGCCCATTGGTGCATACCATGCATCATCGCACAATAATTCTTTAAAGAAAAGAAATGGGGGAGACAGGAAAGTAGTGAAATGGGGAGCAAGCAAGGGGAGGAACAAAGTGAAAACAAGGCAGAAATGTGCAGGAAGGATGTAGGAAAGAACTGTAGTTATCCATTTCTTCCAGAATAAAACATACAAATTTGGCTGAATTTGGACTGTCATCACGGGGGGGGGGGGGGTGACCACAACACAATCTGTTGTATAGAGAATTAGATAGAGGATTTGTGAGACAGGTGCCCTTTATTAAGAGAGAGAGAAGAATGTTGGAGAAGGGCTGTAGGAATGTCTGGGTGAGGTAGGTTGGGCAGCTGAGGCAGCTATTAAGTCAGACAAGACAAACAACGCAAGAGACAAGGATGGTGAAGGACACATGAGGTGGGTGAACACCATGGATGGGGTGAGGGTGGGGATATTGCAAACCCATGGATGTCAAGTTGGGCGTCAGTGAGAATGGATCCCTCACCCACTGGACTGCCATCACTGTCATCACACTGTGCTGATGGCTGCAGTGTCTGACATCTGTGTCTCCTTGTGTTATTAAATACAATGATGGATGGAAAGCAGTGGCTACATCTGACATAGACTTGCACCAACAGTGCAGAGCACAATACTATGCACCATCTCTGGCAGTTCATCACAGGTAATAAACTCACCCCCTCTTCCACTTCACCTGGTGGGAGCCACAGGCTTGACCTCCAGGGTAGATCTACCTGAGGGGCCAAGTAGTGCAGGGGTGGCAGAAGGGGTGTTACTTGGTACTGTACCAGACATGTTGGGCAGCGGTGCTGTAACCATTGGAGTGGGGCAGGTGGATCCTGTGGGACAGTCCTACCCACTGTGCTGTCAGAAAATAAAAAAATAAAAAAATTAAACACAAAAAAAAGGAAATAACCCCCTCAAAAAAGAGAAAAGTGTTGACATGAGAGAAAAAAAGAGAGAACATTAATAACTTTATATGTGACATACAAAGCATTGATACAATTATTTTACCCTATCCTGTTACCTTTACTGTTAACACTACAAACTCCTAACAAATACCTCTGTTTACTGTTCAGACTACATAGCTTCTAACAGATGCATAATAGACTACAGATTGTAGTAAGCGACCCTTGATGAGTACATACATTGCACACATGCATGGTCCAAATATACTGATTACTGTTTACAGCAAACCAATGCTGAGACTGTTTTAACATATTTAATATATTATATATATCTAATATATTTGGGAAGTGTGGATTTTGAAGGCACATCCTATGACTACTGTGTAATAATAAACTATTGTTTTGCCCTCCAGAGTAATGCATCCATACTTCCCTATTACAGTCAAGAAATGAATGCTCAATTTGATACAATGTATAAATAACAAATAAATGTGTCGTAATGTTTTAATGCTAAAATAACCCTACAGTTGGGATGCATACATACACCATGCTTCTCGCATCCATGCCAATCTAACATCATGGGTTCACACATTCAGTTCAAACATAAGTAAAGCCAGCAGTAAAGGTGGAAATCCACTATTTTATTTAAATAATAAAAATGACATAACAAGGCAGAGGGAAATAAACCCAACTACCTGCCCCAAACCGGTTTCGTCTGTAATAGCCTTCTTCAGTGAGTAAACATGAGCAACCAAAAATACACTCATATATATATAAAACACATAAAGCAGTTCATTGGTGCATTATAACTGGTCATTATGCCCAGGTGGAAATAGAGCTCCTAGTTTGATAATCCATTTACATTCCTTAAAATTAAGTAAATCATGCCATCCTGATTTGTCCCTACATCTACCCACAATATAATCTATAACAGTAAAATAAAAAGATGCAGTATTGTGTTTGCACACATGTTTAACAAAGCATTGGTAGAATGTTTGTTCCTAATGTCACTGAGATGCTCCCCAATTCTAAGACGGAAAGGTCTAGAAGTTTGTCCCACAAAGAATGAGGAGCATGAACAAGTGACCAAACAAACCACCCATTCTCTGTTGCAGTTAGCCCAAAAATTAATATTAAAAACCACTGATGTGTTGCGACTACTAAATTCCCTTGTTTTCTGAACCCTAGAACAGTGAATACAATGTCCACATGGCGTACAACTTATCAATGGGCCACCTGTAAGTGTACGTTGAGTAGGAACTGTAGAACTAGGTCCTACCCTCTTGTAATGACTAAAAAGGGAACCTAATGTACATCCTCTACTGAAGGAAAAAGAGCATCTGTCACCCAAAAATGGGTGTAATTTCTCCTCAGACATGAGTATTTTCCAGTGTCTATTGATAATATTCATAAACTCCTTTGTATTGCATCCATATGTGGTCACCAGATGAACCAAAGGGTTGGAAAAACATTTTGGTTTTCCTTGTATTGTAAAAGCTTAGTTCTGTCTTGAGTGGAAGCCCAGTGCCAAGCTGTGCTGATTGTCCCAGGTTCGTAACCCCTCTCACAAAAATGAATCAAATCATCCCTGGTATCTTCAAATGATTCCTGGCTGGAACAAATCCTTTTTACCCAGAGGAATTGTGGTTTGGGGATATTCCAGATAATATATTGGGGGTGGAAGCTGGTGGCATGCAAAAATGAGTTGTACTCAGGGAATTTCCTATAAACTCATATAACTAAATTGTCATCAGGATTCCTGCTAACTTCAACATCGAGAAAAATAATCTTTGACTTATGGAAGTTCAGTTTGAATTCAATTCCCCATTTGTTATCATTGAGATAACCAATAAACTCATGTAAATATGTGTCATCCAACCTCCACACCACCCAACAATCATCAAGATATCGCTGCCAAATATCTATTTCCTCAATGTGTAAATTATGACTAGAGACATAAATTAATACCTCCTCAATATAGGCCATACATAGGTCTGCATAAATGGATGCAAATGATGCACCCATTGCTGTACCCTTGACCTGACAAAAACATTGGTCCTGGAAGTAGAATACATTACTAGTAAGAACATATTCAGCCAGGCATATTAAAAAAGTAGTAAAGCCTGGTTGGTATAAACCAGATCTTCCCAACCAAAATTCCAAAGCCAGTAAACCTACCCAGTGTGGAATATTCGTACAGAGAGAGGTTACATCCAATGTACACATAAGCCAATGTGGTTCCAATTGCAGATCAGATATAATATCAAGAAACTGTGTTGTGTCTTGAATTCTGGCCCGTACCATAGATAATAGTGGTTTAAGATAGTATGTTAAGTATTCAGAAAGTTGTTCAGTAATGGATCCCTGCCCTGATACTATTGGTCTATCATGAGGACATCTGGCGTCCTTATGTATTTTGGGTAGTAGATAGAAATACTGTTTACTCGGGGATGAAACCAACAACTGATGCCTGACAGAATCAGTAATAGTGCCCTCTTCCTTGGCTTGAGTCAAAAAAGAATCAATTTTGGTCTTGAAATGATTAGTTGGATCCAAGGGCATAGCCATATAATACCTGTTGTCCCCAAGTTGTCTTAATGCTTCTTCTTTGTAATTGACCCAATCCTGAACCACTATCGCACCACCCTTATCTGCTGGTACAATAACAATCTCCTTGTTATTCCTAAGATCTTCTATACATTGTACCTCCTCCTTGGAAAAATTATTATAAGAATACTGAAATTCCCTAAGGTTACAATGTAAATCTTTTAAGACATTGGCCTGAAAAATAGATACTGTATGTGACATAGGTGGAGTAAAAGTAGACCTTTTAAATTTAAACTCTGGAACTTCCTGGGTGGTGTCATTTTCAAAAAACATTTTAAGATTTAACAAACGACAGAAATTAACCACATCCTGTGCTAGGGTATATTCTGGAACAAAAAAGCTGGGGACAAAATTAAGACCTTTGTTTAAAACTTTAATTTCCAAATCAGAGAGGTGTACAGAGGAAATGTGTACATTCAAATAATCAACTAATGTTCGATCATCAGTTGTAACAGACCCTCCAAATCTTCTAACGGTCTGACATTTTTTGCGCTTTCTCCCTCCTCATCTGGACCTGAACCCAAAGGGTGTGACAAACTCCTTCTCTTGGGATCAGGTGAGGCGTCTATGTGGTTCCTCTCCCCTTCAGTATTAGAAGATATCTCATCCCCTGATGTGTAGCTCAATGACTCCGAGTTATGTTTTAAAATAGATTTGGGTCTTTTTCTCTTGGGGGCAAAGGATTTATTGCCTGGAAGCCTAAAAGTGACATTTCTAGGCATTTCAAAAGGTTTGCCTCTGTCATAATCCCCTACATCTCTTTGAAACTTCATGAGTTTCTTATCCTTTAAAACTTGTTCAAGCTTAAGTAACTCTGTGGTTAACTGATTGACCCGAGAGGAAAAAGACCCCATTGATTCAAATTTATTGACCTCCATAAAAAGGGTTTCAACCTCCTGAATCCCTTGTTTGACAGCCTGTTCATAAAAACTCGTTAGGGCATCCACAAATCCCATTGAGGCAAATTACTGAATCTGCATCCATTCATCAGTTAACTGTTCATCAATATTATGTACTAAGTGCTGTACTTTCACCCTAAGACCCCATGGTGTAATCTTTTTGAGTTGATAAGCCTTGAACAGGCGTAAATGCCAAACATTGGTTCGGAGACCCTTCATGCTTTTACCCAACTTGAAAAACATGGTTTCACATTGTATATCAGGGTCCTGATTCAACCCCCTTGATTGATTATCAGCATAAGATGAACCTAGACCAAAAATTGCCAAATCATTCATGTCCGAGGCCAGACCTCAAATAAGTTGAGTCAAAGCCATGGTGCAAAAATATAAATAAATATATATATATATATATATATATATATATATATATATATATATATACATATATATATATATATATATATATATATATATATATATATATATATATATATAAATACTAAGGAACTGTCAAATTTACCAACAATAGTAGTAAGACCAAAATCTTTAAAATATATCAATCAAAAAAGTCCATTTAGAAAGATATATGTATAGGTTAGACACAAAACCGGTCCCAAATATATAACATGATACTTATAGTGTATCTATCAAACAAACCATAGTTATAAGCAGATTGCTTTCATTGGTATATATGCTAAAACATAAATGGCCCTGGATCACAGAGAAACCTTAATGTCCATATACCACAATGATACAATAGCTAGCCCTTGTGATAATACATAGATTAAAACAAAGAAACAACAATGCTGCATATCACTGTAATCAAAAATTCAAACATAGCAGAACCACTATATAGGTGAAGCGTTGATTAAATTAGATGCCAACACAAACACGTGTTATATCCTAAAAAATAAAGAGGAAGGGAATAACTCCCCATCAGTTAACAACAATGATACTATAGCTAGCCCCTGTGGTAATGTGGGAATTCAATACTTCCCCGAACGTAACCACAATGCTACGTATTACTATAAACCAGAGCCAATAACTATTAAGCACAAGTCAAACCCATCGAGCGCAATCAAAAAATGTTCACTAAATGGAACAACAACACCAAAATACAGTGACAATGTTCAAATAAGGGACCCAAAAATGGTGTCTAAACTAATCAACAAATAAATGGTATATATTACAATAGCTGTATTAACTATATTAACTATTGTAGGTAAAATGACAGTCCCTATAGATAACAAACAAAATAATGCAACAAGGCCGACTCAAAAAATAAATAGTATGTCTCAACACATAAAGTAGATGAGTAACAAACTAGCCCCCAAGAGAAAATAGACCCATTATTCAACCCAAATTGATCTGACAAAGGAGCCATTCATTTCAATCATAATATATAAAAAAAGTTATCCTAATGATTTACCTAACATATAGATAACAAACAAAATAATGGAACAAGGCTGACTCAAAAAATAAATAGTATGTCTCAACACATAAAGTAGATGAGTAACAAACTAGCCCCCAAGAGAAAATAGACCCATTATTCAACCCAAATCGATCTGACAAAGGAGCCATTCATTTCAATCATAATATAAAAAATAGTTATCCTAATGATTTACCTAACAAAAAGTAGTAACATTATGAATAACTCCATATATGAAAACGAGATCTTGAAGTCAAAAAAGCTAAGTTTAATAATAGCTGAACTGTATGATAAATACTTATACATTAAGTTATACATCAAGAAAATGACATCTGTGCCACCTACAGACTGACTTCATGCAGGACATGCACAAATACCAAAATTAAATTCAAACAAAAAATAGTGTCCATATACGTCCCAAAAAAGACATCAATTAAATGTCCTTCATTGTAAATGATAAATGACAAAGTTGGCTGTAAGGCAGAACTGTTTCAAAAAAGATTTTTCCATGAAAAACAGTAAATAAAGAAACACATTGATATAATTCTACCCATTAAACAGCCCAACTGCTCGCTCAGATCGCAATACTGAAAGCGATGAATAATTTCAACCCAAAAAGTGGATCCAAAGTTCCTTGAGTAGGACCTAGTTCTATGGTTCCCACTCAATGTACACTTATAGGTGGCCCATTGATAGGTTGTATGCCATGTGGACATTGCACTCATGTTCTAGGGTTCAGAAAACAAGGCAATTTAGTAGTCGCAACACATTGGTGGTTTTTAATATTAAGTTGTGGGCTAATGGCAGCACAGAATGGGTAGTTTATTTGGTCACTTGTTCATGCTCCTCATTCTATGTAGGACAAACATCTAGACCTTTCCATCTTAGAATTGGGGAGCATCTCAGTGACATTAGGAATAAACGTTCTACCAATGCTTTGTATAAACATGTGTGCAAACACAATACTGCATCTTTTTATTGTGGGTAGATGTAGGGACAAATCAGGATGGCATGATTTACTTAATTTTAAGGAATGTAAATGGATTATCAAGCTAGGAGCTCTATTTCCACCTGGGCTTAATGACCAGTTATAATACACCAATGAACTGCTTTATGTGTTTTATATATATGAGAGTATTTTTGGTTGCTCATGTTTACTCACTGAAGAAGGCTATTACAGCCGAAACCAGTTTGGGGCAGGTAGTTGGGTTTATTTCCCTCTACCTTGTTATGTCATTTTTATTATTTAAATAAAATAGTGGATTTCCACCTTTACTGCTGGCTTTACTTATGGTTGGATTTGCTACTCTCTGAACTGTGCAGCAGCCATACATGCATTATGAAATTACTTGGTTTCACACATTCAGTGCCCGGTCTTTTATGGCTGCAGAAAAACAAAGAACAGAACAGAATACTGGGCCTCTACTGAAAATGGGCATATATCCAGTTAGACCAGCCCGGTTAACAAATGTAAAATAAAATAAAATAAATTAAGTATACCAATCCTGACTATATTCAGCTTTTAACTCTGACAAGTAGTTTCTGTAAGTGACACTTACACATCTGTGGGGTGTCCCCAGTCCTACATTCCTCGATGCAATGGTTGAGGGTATATCTCTTCCTCATCCAAAGGTCTCTGTAGTGTTTCCTACATTGTTTACCAGTGTGGAGGAAAATGGTAACACAGGTCAGAGCCTGGGCCAGACTGTCCCATGCCTCTGCCTTGTATTCCTTGCCACGATAGTCCCTCTGCAACAGCCTGGGCCCATGTTCATTGTCTATCAGTCCAGAAAAAACTTTAGACTCATGGACACCCCATCTTTGAGCACAAAATCTCAAGGACTCTCCAGGAATGCCAGCCATGCCAATTACAGATCAAAACCAATGTAGAATAATGTTTCCCCACCAATTGTAGGTATTGTACTTACTGGGAGTGGGCACTTTCTGGATTTGCAACATTTGAAAGTGTTAAGCATCACTTACCATCATGCAAACACATTCCACAACAGTGCACACTGCTGGAAAACGTGTTTGGGTAATGGCCCATAGTATTGATTGAATACATCTGATGTATGTGTGTAGCTGCCTGGGTCTTGTCTACTACATGGTTGGGGCATTTGTACAGTTTGTGCATGCCACTTTATGTGCAAACAAAATGCGCACAGCCAAGATGTTTGCACTAAGCGGCACATTGTGCAGCAATGCTCATCAAGCCCAATTACATACATCTGTAGTTGAACAGAGTACAATCTGTACAGCATGTTAGACAAAACACAGTCAGTGAAGTAGCAGGTGTATGCAACACCACTTACAGTTGCCAGTTACTAAGTACTCCTTAAAATACCCATGTTTCTCAACTGAGTGTGTAGCTCCAGCTATTAAGACTGCAATTCTTACCCATTTTTGTTCCCATGGCACTGGGCTCAAAGGCAGCTGGAAGGAACAATTTCTAATATTTTTTACAAAATAGAAATATAGTTTGCATGAAAATGTATTTTTGGGCCTCTGCTTTGTTGCTCTTACCATCATGCAAACATGTGCTTTCTCTGGTTGTGCTATGTGGTGCATTGCGCAAAGAGAAAATAAAAAATAAAATAAAAATGTAGAATATAAATTGCAAACAAGGGAAAAAATACATGTTGTGCTGTCACACAAACCTAACATCAGATTATCATGGCATGGCCTTTGAGGTGCTTTATAGGTGTTGGCTGGAACATCCTGTAATACATATGTTATAAAGTAAGGGATATGGCACAATTAACATCACTTGCACATGGTGTTGTATGTTAGTCACTGCAGACAGGAGTCACAAACTAATGATACACCCAACAGTTTCTCAATTCCCAAGCCTTGCAATAGCATTCAGTAGAAAACAGTGATGATTGCATGCTCTCAACTATTTATATATCCAGTCACTATAAGACGAACATTTCTACAACAGAAATGCAAATATAGTAAACAATAACCTACCTATGACCCTCAGCATCAGACACTGATTTTGTATTTCTAAATGACAAAGGTGGAATACAGGAATCTGGCACAGATATTGTCACTTGCAGAAGGTGGTGTGGGTGGCACAGGAAGTCTAAATTGACCCAACAGGTTGGCGAGTGTGTGTGTGGAAGAAGGCACACATTTTGCCCAAAATAAAAAAGGGAAGATAGAGAAAGTGATTAACTGGTGTTTGTGTGTGTGTGTGTGTGTGTGTGTGTGTGTGTGTGTGTGTGTGTGTGTGTGTGTGTGTGTGTGTGTGCTTGTGTGTGTGTGTGTGTGTGTGTGTGTGTGTGTGTGTGTGTGTGTGTGTGTGTGTGTGTGTGTGTGTGTGATTGTGTGTGTGTGTTCTCCAGCTGAAACCGGTGTGTGAGTGTATGTATGGACACAGCCAAGCTGAGGGCTAGCTCTATGTCTTGGTCTGTTGAACAGGAATGAGCTGTGCATGGTAGACATTACAGTTCATGATTGTATTCCCTGATTGCGAGACCTGGCTCTGCCAGGAGTTGCAGTGGCATGTTGCCATCCAGAACCATGCTCAGATGCACTGCTGCTACATGACTACTGTCTGCTGGCTGAGCTCCCTTCCTGGGAATGCCCAGAGCCATGAACCCATGGCCCACCATGTCTGCATGTGGTCAGCACCAGTTGAAATACTGCCACTATGTGAGTGTGATCTGGAACTGCCACATTGGCTGACAGCAGGTGATGTTGCTGCTCTATTCCCACAGTTACTGCTCATTTCAACATGTCAGATATATGCACCATGGCATCAGCAACATTGTGTATGCACTCATGCATGTCAAGCTGTGCCATATCTGTCCTCCTGAACATTTGTTTGGACAAATGATGGGAGCATGCCTATACCTCCATGATGACACAAAACCTTTGTCAAGTGGCACAGGAAGTGACACCTGCACCAGGTGGTGGAGGAACAGCAGGTCTCCTTCGAGCACTACTATAATTCATCCTGTATCGCACCTTGCCCACACTTTGGCTATGGTCAGACTCAACAGGGACTGAATCCACAGTAGTCACAATCCCCTGATCAATGTCCTCACCCTGAACCTGTCCAAAATCTGTGGGCTCAGTGGACTGAGTAGATGTAGGCCTACTGGCTGCATCAAAAGTCAATATAGGGGATGGCTGAACGACAACATCTGTGTCAGATTAAACTTCTGCCCACCCAGACTGTGCCTCACTTTGGTCACCATCATCTTCAGACTCAGAAGACATACTGACATCAGGTGGCACAGTGCCCACAGTTCCACTTTCAGAAAAAACCTGGGAGAAAAATACAGAAAGACAGGAATAGCTCAGTAATGGAAATACTACACTGCAATATATAATAAAGTAACAACGCTGCCAGTATTACTGAAATCTGAGCAATATGGAAAACATGACTTAATTAGAAATTACACTTTACAATATTGCTATGTATTGATCGACACTACTGAAATGGCATTATTTCTCTTACTAGCTGCAGACGGCAAGAGTCCCTGTAGGCCGGATGGACCTGAAAGAAGTAAAGCAAGCAGTAAGGCCAACAACACCACAATCAACATTAACACAGGATCTACTACACTTTTCCCTGAATAGCAGAAATCAACAAACAGTTACCCAATAAAGTGGTTTACTATCACAAGCTATGCTTATACTTGTAGCAATCTTCTAATCATCAAAACAAAAAAACAGATGTGCCACAAATAACTACTCCATTTAAATGCCTTGAGCTTTAAAACACTATTCAACTGTTCAGATAACTAGGCTTACCTGGAAGATTCTGCTGTGATGTGGTTGCTGGAGGAAGGTCTTGCTGCATTGATGGTGGACCTGCAAGAAGTTAAGAAAGAGGAAAAGCACATTCATCACTAACAGAGGTAGTAATACATTTGCACATTTAAATCTGCAAACAGCACAAATGTACACAATAACATGGCTAACAACTACAGTTTAAGCTTATAACAGTAGCAATCTGCAATCCCCAAAAACAGCTACATGTGACACATACTTAACTTATTCATTTTTCTGCTAGCAATATGCAACACTATTCAACAGTACACAAAGCAAGGCCTACCTGTAAGCTCCTCCTGGGATGTTGGCACACTGGCACCCACATCAAGGACATGCTGCACATCATTGTCTTAGGAGTTCTGGCTGCGCTTGAGGTTAACTAGGAACTTCTCATTGGAGGTCAGTGGTTGTTGCATAGCAGGGCCTCCCCCTGTACCCATGAAGTCATGGCCTACTGAAGCAGCTCTTCATTTGGCAGTTGTTATCATGTCAGTGGCCCTGTGGCACACCTGGTCATATGTTTGTCCGTGGCCACCCATGACATTTACATTGGCAACTACTTCTTGCCTTAATGTCATTCAATGGGCAGTATCCTGCCTGCCCCTTTAGAGTAGAAACACACCATGGATGCATAGGCCATCTACTATGGCCTGGTTATCCCCATCGGTAAATGGTGGGTGCCTGGGATTCACACTTCTGGAATATATAGATGTAGTATACGTAAGTATCACATAACTACAACATAACTGTTTATAGATGCAACATAGAAGGCAGACAGTCAGTATTACTCATGGGAGAAACATATAGCAGTCAACATATGGGAGCCGCTAACAGGCAGGATGCAAAGCAAGGCAAATGATATTGAAACATATTCTTCTTAGTGCCATGACCCTACCTCACCTTAATTATCATCCCCACAAAAGTACAGGCAATTGCCACTGTCATGTAACATTACATCTTATAATTACTAGTGTGCTGTCAGTATGTTTGTCCATGAAATATTTTTAGATGTTTCCCACACAGCAGTCTAACATATGTATTTGCCTATCTTGACAATCATAAGTAAGTATGCAATAGCTTGACAAACTGGGCCATACTATCATTAGACTTTTAAATTATACATAAAGATAACATTGAAGAACACCGTGCTTCACAGAATTTTGAAATGCAGTCCAGCAAATGCTATATATAGGTAACAAAAATTGAACATACCTTATGAGAATGATAACTCCTCTGTAGAGAAAGCTTGGAAATACTGGTTGGAAATACTGCTGGTTCACAATGTTCAAAACATATAGAACTAATAAGAACTTGACTACGTACAGGATTGTCTTTTTATAGCTTGCAGATTAGTAATGAATTGCACCTGTGAGCAATTACTGTTTTGGAGGGGAAAAATCACAACTGCACCGCAGTCTGCCTTACATCCACTGGGCATCATTTTCAGTCTACACAGTTGTTACATGTACGCTTGGAAATGTAAGTCAGCAACAGCTTATGTCATAGCATTCTTTTCAGCTTTTCAAAGACATGCCTCTGTAGTTCTCATTATGTGATGCTTTGTCTGAGTGCAGCAGTGTGCAAACAGGACAACTGCAACCTACCTGTTGTTCCACTTCACATCATAGGCCCTATCCCTTATAGCAGTTGACACAGAAGAGCAGTTATTGATTTTATGTCTGTATGAGGTATGATACGGTAATATGTTTGAAATATGTTAGGTATATATGCACGTATGACACAGTTTTTCACATGTCCAACTGTGTATTAACTGTGTACTAAAACTCTGTAAATATTCTACTATCTGGACTGCCATTGTACCCACATTTTGATAACAAACATACATTAAGGCCTACATAGACAATGACCTAGATATGACACAGGAGTTGTGATTACAAACAGAAAATGTATTCATATATGTTCACTTTACATTCTAAAAGCTATGGATAGGTATAGGTACGTTGCTTGACTATGGTCCCCCTGCACCTTCATGGCCTACTATAAAACATGACACTCAGTAACAGGTGTAAGAGTATAGCAATCCAGAATTGTATGCCCCCATATTGACTGTGCACACTGCTATGCTTACAGCACTGTAATGAAACATGAGCAAAGCACCAATGCAAGTGTAAAGTTAGCATTTGTATTAACCTCACCAGACACATGCAATACCCTAAATAACACTGTCCTTTCTCCTCCACATAACTTAGAGACTAGAAACCATAGCATGAGGTATGTGGATAGATTAAAACCCAAGTCAGTGCAAAATGTGTAGTACAGGATGAGGTCATGGATGGATGGATGATTCCCAGCACATTGTCTGAACATGTACTTGTGTGATTAATACATAATAAAAAGTATCATATAGCTAATGACATCAGCAGACTGTATATAGGTCCAAATATGTGTCCCACATGCAGTACTTAAAGGCTCTAAATATTGTTATGAAACAGCTCTCTTACACACACGCACACACACACACACACACACACACACACACACACACACACACACACACACACACACACACACACACACACACACACACACACACATACACACACACAGCTGACTGTAATGGGGACAGAAATCCTACCTATCTAAGTGCAGAGACTACAGAACACAAAACAGCATGCAAGCACCACAGCGCCACAGCTCAAGTGCAGCTTGGAGTGTGTCTGACAGCACATCATAGGCAATGACATCAGCACTGTCTCTTAAAGAGAGGACAAGGGTAAACCATGTTGTTGTAAAATGCTCTAGGTAATTCTAAGCAGCAACTCACTCTCATACACATACCCCCCTCCACACACACACACACACACACACACACACACACACACACACAC
>NC_056745.1:1003083960-1003111661 GCF_019279795.1 Protopterus annectens | reverse complement strand
TCCTGGATGATGATGCCTGTGTTACACCCATCATGTCCCCAGTTTGTCTTTGAAAGGTACCTGTAGCTAATTTCCTAAGGACTGCACATATCTTAGTTTTCACTGGGATGGGATCCCCTTGGTTGGCTCTATGTCTATGTTGAGGGCAGGAGAGCTCACAAACTTCTTGTAATGTGTTCCTCATCACCCTGTATCACTCTGCAATCTCCATTTCATGTAGAATATGAAACGTTAGCCTGATCCTGAACACTCTTCTCTTCCACAGCCTAGGCCCATTGTCATAAGCACCAGCAGCCTCAGCTTCAGCCTGTAGCACATACATATAGATTAAAGCTACAGCATTCCCTAGCATTGTCTCTGGTTAAAAATTCCTTCACTCTACTATAATGGTATTGCAGTAGGCAGGAAAAAACAGACTTGAGTCTACATGGCTTTATTATAACCTGTGGAATACCACTGTGCTGATAATCACTTACTTCTGCTGTAATTAGAACCTATGATATACACCTGCTACATACTTGCAAGTATTATGTGTAATTTCAGTCACTGCTGTGGGTCATGCCACTATGTGCCCCTGAGCGCACCAGTGACAACTCATACCATGCACCATTTGTACTCAAGCCCAAGAAAATGCACGTGGGGCTATAGAAATAGTTATATATCAGTTAGACAGACACTTGCTATGTATTTCACATTCTCCAGCGATTGTGCTAACCCCAGCAGTGAGAAAACACTGTAGGAGTCCTTACACAAAGTGGTTTCTCCTGTACAGTTACACTTTTTTAATGATTCAGTAAATCGAAGTTGTGTGGACTTCCATTTGCATAGTAACCATGTAGAGAGGCCCTTCTGTACACAGTTAGTAACTGTGTAGGCAGGGGAACTGCAGGGGAGAGCTATGCATAACAGTAAAGGGACAACCATATTTCCTTACAGTTTAC
The DNA here is from genome assembly GCF_019279795.1 of Protopterus annectens. Classification (NCBI taxonomy): domain Eukaryota; kingdom Metazoa; phylum Chordata; order Ceratodontiformes; family Protopteridae; genus Protopterus; species Protopterus annectens. The sequence goes on along the minus strand of NC_056745.1, from coordinate 1,003,110,720 downwards.
TGTATTCCACAACCTACATACTCAATATCCCTACATTACAGTGTCAGTACTGTTTTTCATGCCATTTATATATTTAGGATGTATAAATTATTACAGGTATGGAAGGGTGAGGCTTCCATTTATTTATTAATTATTGTTAACACTGTTATTCACCCTTTTTAGAACAAGAATGACTAAATATATATTAATGTGTGTATTTTTACTTTTTAAGGTCAGTTGTGTGTTGATGTGATTACTTTTACTCAGTTTGGTTTCTTTGTAATCTTCTTTCAGCGGCTGTATTTAAAAAGTTTTTGAATACATGGCCAGGAGTTGCTTTAGAGTTTATTGAATAACTGTGAACAGCTTTGTAGGGCTAATTTGCATGCCACAGAAGCTACATGAACTTGAGTAGTGTGCGCATGATTGCATGCTGCTACATGTTGTTTACTGAATCTCAAACGGTTTGCGTTTGCATGCGCATAACAGTGTAGGGTATATTGAATCCCTGGGATTATGTGATTTTTAGCACATTCCATCACTGACGGGATTAGGATCACACTGACATGTGTATTTTACAAGAAGTTGACAAAGAGGAGGTGGAGACCGTGAATTATTGTGATGTGGCGGGATTGCTTTTGATATGTGTCTAAAAATGCAAGAAGAAGCAACAGCAACATGGGAGACAAATCAGACTGAAAATTGATTGATGTTTTTTTCTGTGTTGTCATTGAATGATAATAGTGTATTAAATGAGGCTAGAAGGTAGGTGATTTATAGGTGATTCATAGAACGAACTGTAGATATTACTTACACAGTGGATGTTAGCTTTATTTCAGTTTTGCAGCAGCCTCAGTTTGAAGCATTTTCAAATGCCAATATTTTATTGATAGGTCTTCCAGTATTGTGGTCCTGCTTTGAGATAGATAGGTATAAGTTTCAAATGTAGCAATTTTTTTAATACAGGATTGGGAACTGTGGTAGATTTTCATTTCAAATGGAACATTTTGTTCACTTTTTGCTTTGAATGCTTAATTGGACTCCATGGAGAGGTTTTGTATAATTGAAGATTTTTAGCCTTTCTTGTTAGTATATCGGGATATCCTTGTCACGGGAGATTTTAGAAGTGATTTATGCAAAAGTAGTGGATGAACAGGGATGGATTTTAGAGTTTATAAGGAATTACTGCTAGTTAGAGAGTTGCATATAGGACGCTTTCAGTTTTTTTCATGTCATTGGTTAATTGCAAACCAATAAGTGCATTTATTGTTTTTTTTTTCTTTCTGATCATCATGCATGTGGAGTTTATGGTCCACCTTTGGTTTATGTTCTGTTTAGAATAGGGTAAAAGAAGCTTATGACCTCTTGCAAGTCAGAGTATGTTTAGTAAGGTCAGGTTCAGCAGCTATGATGTGTTCATATCACAGTGCTCCCCTTTTATCTGTTTTGGAATAGTTGGATCTGGTGGATGACATTTCAGATGAAGCATGGTAAATGCTGTACTGGACATCTTTTAAAGCCCATTATAAATCTGTAGTGGCTCAGCTAGAGTGTGTAGGAATGAATGGTTTTGCAGGTATGCAAGAAAGTACAGGTGATACATGAGTTGAGTAAATGGAAAAATGCAATATTAGTTTCTCCAGTAGAACTATTTTTTGCAGGGTAAACAAGAGGTGGATACAAAATTGTATGGAAAGTTTATCAGGCTGGATGAATCTTTGTTTAAGGGTTTGAATTATTTAGATAGCAGTTTGGAAGTTAGAGTTAGTGATATGTTGTGGCTGGTTTTGATTATGTTTCATGTGCACATAAGGAGGTGTCTCTTGGGTGACATGTAGCTTAGTGTATTCCTTCCTTTAATCAAGAGAAAAGCCATCATTTGGATACATAGCTGAGGTAGATACTACTTTGTGTCTTGTTAATAATTTATAGCGTAACTGGGATAGATTAGCTTAATTATGTATTTTATTTTATTTATTTATTTAACATTTGTTGACTGGGAAAGTCTAACTAGAATAGAGTCTATTTTCACCGTTGACCCAGGGAGAAATGCTCCAGACGCATGTCTTTTGAATGTGGGAGGAAAACAGAATACCCAGAAAAAACTCAGGCAAATGCAAAGAGGACTTATAGACTCTGCAAAAAAGGCACCCATCTGAGAATTAAACCGGAGAACCTCTTCTTGTAAGGTCACAGTGTTAACCATTGCACCACTGCACACCCAGTCGCAGCATTTTGCAAGAAGTAGTCAGTTGTGGAAAAATTTGAATCACTGGCCATATTTAATGAATGGTTATTTTAAGGTGTTGTTGAGTTTCCTATTGTGGATATAGTTGTAAAGTTATCAGGAAGAATTCTGAAAAGACAAATCTTAGAAGCTAAAAAACGGACCACAACATTGGTAAAAACTACCATTGCACTTTATTGAACCAAATAAGAGGATTAAGCACTTTCCTCCTGTTCTTACATGGGCTTCTTCAAAGTCAACAATACAATAAAGGCACTTTCTTTTATATCCTGGACACTGGCAATCAAGCACCCAGTCAATCTAATTCCACTGTTGATTAATGTCAACAAACATAACATGCTAAAAACATTAATTACTTCTGTGTTACATTAAATATATGAATAAAATGAAATTAAAAATGAAAACATAAGTAAAAATAACATATTAGTTAAAATATGTGCAACATCAAAACACCATGGCTCTCTGCTTAAGCACTTGTTTCTTCCCACATGTCCTTAAGCTGCCATAACAGAATCATTTTTAACCCATATACCTATGTATTTCATTTTATCATGTCCCAGTAAATATGGGTATTGCTGAACCAGTTCATGCGTGTATACATAGTTTCCAGCGAATTACCTTTCTTTCTCTTCATTAATTTTGTAGACTTCAAACTTTCTCAAATTGTCGCACAACACTGAAATGCCCTTTTCTGGTTTTATCAGTTATTCAATAATTCAATACATATCCAAGAAAAACAGCTCCACAAAAAAAGAATAATAAAATAATAACTAGTTAATTGGTACTTGATATGCATGTGTATTAATAGGGACAGAATTGTATTAGAAATGCATTCCATTAGAAGGTGAGAGGCCGAGGTACCAGAAGTGTGTTAATAAAAGAAATCATCTTGTCCTTTGAGTGGTGTTCCTTTCTTCATGGAGCTTATGTTTTTTGTGGAGCTGTTTTTCTTTGGATATGTATTGAATTAATTTATCATTTATTCCACTAAAATGGGGACCACTGAACCATCAGGTACATCGCCTATTTGCTGACCTGATTCATGATCGTGAACTCAGACTGGCTTCTAAAGATCCCTGGGCTTCCACTGCTGAGAGTTGCGAATTGGAAAAATTTAAGTAATTGGAGAGGCTCATGATAAAGGAGGTAACTGTTTTTTATGATTTGAGACTGCTAGAGAGATATTTTCACTTAATATTACTCCAAGGGGCCTTCGCATTGATCATTTACTGGCTGGAGATTTCACTGAGGAAGAGAGTGATCTGTTGGCTAAATGGAGACAAGCCTCGTTGGAGTGTAGACTTGCCTGGTTATGAATACTCATTAAGAGGAATGTCAGAAGTCTTGATAAACTGTGGGGAGAGATTACTTAATTACCGAATAATGTATTAAGGTAAATCTCTCCCCAAAGGTATTAAAAGCTTTTTGGTGATATCAATACAAATGTTCAAAAGGCTGAGGCAAGTGTTATTGACAGGAAGAAAAAGAAACTGTCTTGGGACATAAATGGCTTTGTAAAGAATTTGGTTTATGTTCATTTACTTAGGGGATGTACAAGCAGTTTGAAATCAGGTAAACGGACTTCATATGGCATTCGTGACTCATTGGCATCTTTTGGGGAACAGAGCATTGGTAGGAAAAGTGTTTCCTTTGAGGAAACACATTCAGAAGAGACTTCTCAATCAAAAACTGTTATGAGGTGGCAGCAGCCAGTCCAGCAGCTAGCACGACTGAAGAGGGCATGCAGAAAGAACAACAAACTGAAGTAAGACTATGTACCCTTGATCTGGTTACATATGATAGACATTTGAACTTTTTCTTTCTATTTCAGAAGATATTAAATTAAATTATGAACATGTCAACTCAGTTTCTGAGTTATGTGAGAGTGTTCATTGTAATGTGGAAAATCAAGAACTGAAAATTGTTAACTTAACAAATGTGAGCATTTCTGAGTATGCTGAGAAAGTACTTTTAAAGGGGGAAAAATTCATTCCTACTAAACTTCCGTCTCTTGCTGATATTATTTTTGATGTCAAAAAGTTTTGCCCTAAATAAAATCTGAAGGTATTTTTTCATGCTAAACAGGAACCTATGGTTAATGATGTAGATAATGTAAGTGTAAATAATACAAATTATGTGTTTTCTGATGAAGATGACTTGCTCAATTTAAGTATTCATGACACTGAAATGTTTCAAGAATGTGGGGAGTTTGGTGATGGGACATGGGTGATTATGCTGAGTCCAATGTTAAACAAGAACTGTTTTGGGTGGGTACGGATATCTTGATATGCCCAAGTTGGTTTTAGAGAGTACTTTCATGTCCCCCCCAGATTAAGTAGTGCTATAAATGTATTTGAAAATCTGGTATGTCAAAACGTAGAACATTTTTTTGGTAATTTTGTAAAGAATTTCTGTTCCTATAACTTTAGCAAAGGGGAATGGCAGGCTTTGCAGGAAATATGGTCCAGTTTGAATAAGGTTGTTTTTAAAGTGGCTGACAAAGGGAGTAATTGGGTGGTAATTACCACTGACCAATATGATGAAATAGTGTTGAACATACTGTCTGAAGAAGGTCATTATGCTAAGTTACAATACAATCCCATTCAAAGGTTTACAGCAGAATTAAATGAGATTATGGAATGTGGGGAAAAGCTAGGTTTTTTGAAGAGCAAGGATGTGAAGAAGTTGATTGTTTAGATACCTAGGCATCCTTTTATATATGACATCCCCAAGATCCATAAAGACCTTTCCAACCCCCCCCCGGCAGACCTGTTTTTTCAGGAATTGGATCTTTCTTGGAGAATGCCAATATTTTTTTTTAGATTTTCATCTTATGAGGCATTTGACTATGATACCTTCCATATCAAAAATACTCAGGACGTGTATCAAGATCTAACTAATTTTGAATGGAAAGAAAATTATTGTTGGGGAATGGTTGATGTAAATGCCTTGCATAATAACAGTGATAGAAGCTGGGGTATTGAAGCAGTGGCCAAAAGATTAGGGGAAGGACCCCATTCAGCATTTGTACTTGCCCTTTTTGAGTTTTATTTAACTCATAATTATTTCAAATGGAAAAATGACTTCTTCCTACAAAAGAAGGGCACAGCGATGGGGGCAACTTTTGCCCCATCTTATGCTATCATTTATATGGGGGATTTTGAAAGACAATTTATGGTGTTGGAAGAAATTTTTGTGAACAATGTAATTTACTACAAAAGATACATAGATGATTTGCTGTTTATTTGTAAAGGTAGCGAAGAAGAATTTTTGGAATTTATGAGTTCTCTTAATATTAATCCGCATGGTCTAAGATTCACTTGGAGCACAGACATATATAGTATTCCATTTTTAGATCTAATTTTGTATGTTGACGATAAACAAAGTATTCAGCACAGACCATTTAGGAAACCAACAGCTGTTAATAATTTATTGTATGGCACTAGTATGCACCCTCCCCACTTAATTGAGACATTGCCATATGGATAATTTAAAATGATTTTTAATACCTCTGAAGTAAGGTACAAAAAGGTTTGTTTAAATGAGGCATATGATAGACTACAAATCAGAGGTTATTATGAGACAGTGGTCCAGAAGGCAAGGGACAAGATTTTGAATGAGGTGGGGGGTCATACTAGGTCATCATGGGCATATAGTGGAAGAGATGTCATGAATAAGAAGAATGATGGTGATGATAGATTATTTTTCATCACCAGATATTCTGAATTTTCCCCTATTTTAGAAAGTATAGTAAGGCAGGCTTGGGAAATTGTGAGTGAAGACAATTCTATTGTTTTTTTATTTCCAAAACACATTGTCTTTTCTTATGGGAGATATAATAATCTCAAAGAATTGTTGAATAAGAAAATTTTGAATTATGGAGGTTATGGTATGGTTGATAGAATATTGTGTACTCAGCATTATGGAAATTGTTCAGTGTGTAACCTGGTTAAGAATTTACGTGGGTGCAAAATGAATGGGAAACTTTACAGGGCTAATGAATTCTACAATTGTAACAGCTGTGGGGTGATTTATGTGATAGGTTGTGGATGTCATCCTACATGCTGGTATGTTAGACAAACAACTAGAAAGGTCAAAGTCCGAATTTTGGAACATTTAGGTGATGTTAGAAGGCAAAGGTTAGAAAACCTAGTAGCCACCCATTTTTTTGTCCAAACACAAGGGTTTAGATAGTATGTTGTTTTTCAGTGTTTTAGCAAAACTGATTGGTAACAGGGTAAATTTTAAAAAAGAATTAAATAGACTTGAGAGTAGGTTGATTATTAATTATCATACATTGTCTCCCAGTGGAATGAGTTTAGAAAACAATTTGACTGTTTAAAATGTGAAAATAGTATGTATTTAAAAATGCATTTAAAATGTAGATAGTATTTAAGAATGTGAAAAATATATTGCTGGATACAAAAAAATATATATTGCTGGATACAAAGTAATTTAAAAAAAAATGTGCAATATAAATTCGGTCATGTGGAAAAGTGCAATTACTCAAAGTATATGAATTTTTGTAAATTGGATTGTTAACTAGTTAATTAATTAATTGGTACTTGATATGCATGTGTATATAGGGACAGGATTGTATTAGAAAAGCATTCCATTAGAAGGCGAGAGGCCGCGGTACCAGAAGTGTGTTAATAAAAGAAATCATCTTGTCCTTTGAGTGGTGTTCCTTTCTTCGTGGAGCTTATGTTTTTTTGTTTATCAGTTATTCAGTAATATCAGTTGTAAATAAAGCCAACTTTTCTTGATAACATACCAGTTATATCCTTAAACTTTTGAGTCCATTATTTTCTTTGCCAATGGTTCTAAATACACCACAAATATCAAAGGAGAAATAAGATGCACCTGTTAGGTTATTCTGTTCAAACATAACTTAATGGAGAAGATCAACCTTACTTTAATTTTCTCTTCCAATCTCTCATCTATCCATCACCCCTTTTTCTTATTTTTACACATGGGTCCGGAGTGTCACTTCATCAGTATCAATCATGCAAAGGTTTACACCACTGGATAGCTAACCCTGCCATGGTAGTTCTTGCATATCACACATTCATACCTATGACCATTTTAGAGTGTCTAATCCATCTACTCATGTCTTTGGAATATGGGAGTAAACCGGAACACCAGGATGAATCACACACAACCACAGTGAGGACATGCAGACACCACACGGAAGGTTCCCCAGCCAAGAGTTGAACCATGGCACCTTTTGCTGTAAGGTGACAACACTATCTGCTACACTACTGTCCACCCCATCTTCTTCTTCTTTTGGCTTTTTCCCGGTTAGGGGTCACCACAGCGGATCACCTTGTCCGCACATTGAATGGCAGTGGAGTTTTACAGTGTCGAGTTGCCAGCCCGGCGCCCAACCTTCCACAGAAGGCACACTCACACGCACACCTAGGGCCAATTTAGAGTGTCCAATCCACCTGCAGCATGTCTTTGGGATGTGGGAGGAAACTGGAGCACCCGGAGGAAACCCACGCGACCACAGGGAGGACATGCAGACTCCGCACAGAAGGCACCCTAGCCGAGGATCGAACCGGAGAACCTCTTGCTGTGAGGCGGCAATGCTAACCTACTGTCCACCCCATATATTCCTTTATATATTCTCCTTATTATAGGTTCATAGGTTCATAGGTGAGTACTAGGCTAATGGTCCTGGAGCCTTTACAAGCCTAGCCCATAGGATTACCCTGGCATCGTGCCACCCAATCATAGTTCCCAGTGCCTCTGTCGAGCAGAGCTACTGGAGTGAGCTCCAAGATGAATTTTCTATTTCCCATCCACTCATCAAGATTTCTCTTGAAGAAGGCCAGTGAGGTGCTCTGTTTGACATGTATAGGTTCATAGGTTCATAGTATAGGTTCATAAGTTAATTATGCCAGAGAATGCAAATGCTTCCATTGCTCTATGGTACTGAAAACTAATTTTGGCATTTACATGCTTTACATGCTTGGCCATGTTGATATATTAAGCATGTCTATTCTTTTACCTGAGAATTCTGATAGGCAGTAAGTCCATGAAACTGAAATGACTGATCACATAGTTATTTCATGGATGTGACTTGTATGTTCAGGAAAGTGCTCTAAGCTGTTTTATAATAAGTTTGTTTTTATTTTGTTTTACTCCAGTTACTGCTCAGCTACACTTCTGACTATGATAAAACAGTGGGGTGGGTGGGGGTAGGGGGATTGATGCATCTCTTTTACTTGTAATTATAATAATCTGATGAAGCATATGGTTACATACGCGAAAGCGCTCATTTTATACTTTTACCTTGGATTAAAGAAGAAACTTTTTATCACTCTGTTGTTTGGCTGATTAATGGACTTTGTGAGTATATGCTGCCATTTCGTACTGGATAAACTGGATAAACTTGTGTTGTTTTACTACAATTTTAAAGGGTTCTACTGCACTACTTTTATTGTTGTTACCATTGTTTATTATTAGCATTTTCTGCTGTTTATATTGCAAGTGGTGATATTTGGTTTCTGTCTTTTATTGGTTGAATGCTGTGTAGTTTTTTTTTCTTATATTCTTTTAAAATTATTCTATATATATTTTTGTAAGTATGTTTATATAATAAAGAAATAACCTGTACTATTTTTCTTGATAAGCTGATATGTTATGTGGGATCTTTTACATCCATCTGAACAACCAGCAGCTCAAGTTGATGGGACCCCAAAATGCTTTATTATAATATCTTATTGATACTTGTTAACTGATCATTTAATGATCCATATTAAGAAAACAACAAAGGAGCATAACACAGAAGTCTAATATCCTCTTTTATTCTGATCTTCCCACAGCCAGCATTCAGTTTTCTGGCATTATTCTTATGTACAGAATAATGAACCAATCAAAACTAAAACTAATGAAAATATGTTATTCCTTTTGTTACCACCAGCTAAAATATAATTACTTCCTAACTATACTTGCACTTAAAAATGCCTAACTACTAGATCAATCATTATTCAGTTTTTATTTTCTTTATTTCTGGAGACAGTTGGAGTAACCCTGGCAATGAAGCTATATCTAAAGATGTCTGCAAACATTCATACAGTGAGTAGTTTGAAATTAAATATATTCAGTACAAAAACATCTCTATCAGATGCATGCATTGCTTTCATGAATAGATAAAGCCAACTCAGAACTGCATCCTGCCATGGAAACCTAGGAAAAGCAAAATGCATCTTTTTTCTCTTCATTTTCTAGAAAGATACTTCTGCATCTGCCATGAAAGGGTAGACCAGAGAGGGCATTAATATATAACATTCTTCTATAAATTATTTTCTGAAAAGACACCGATTTAGCTTTTCTTTCCACAAATGAATCTGACCCAAACTGGCTCACTGCTTCACTCATGCTTAAAGGCTATACAAAGACCTTGATATTAATAACATATTAGTTACTTTCTGCTACAACTACTACTACTAGACAATTCAAACATTTACAGGAATCATTCACCCTCTTAACTTATTCATACCCATCTAATGACAGACTGCAAAATTAGTCTTCTGTTATCATTCTGTACTAGGACAGGCTTCCTGATAGTTGATCAAACTTTGGCATAGTTATTGATGACTACATGAGGACAGTCAGTAATAATGACTACATGAAGACAATGTTTGAATCAGGAAGCTACCATGTGCTGGACTGGTTCATCACAAGCTAGAAAAGATACATAACGTAGGTCTCCTTCCTCCTCCATAACTCCCCTTTCATTCTTCCATGATAAAAACACTGAAACTGTTTTCCAGCCTTATTTTTTTAGACTAAGAAGTACTCCACACTATAATAAGATGTTCACTGAATTATTTTATTTTCATATTTTTAACAAAGTAGTCTAGTTGGTTTGATGTCCCTTTTTTAGGTATGACAAGGCCCAATAATATACAAGTTTCTGATATTGCATAAAAATATAAATCACAATTAATTTTATTGGATCATGTCCGAATGCAGTCATATTAATATTTTATATGCTAAAACTTGCCCAGAAGTAGACAGATGAATGTCCTGATTCAGAGTTCATAGTTCACTATGCAGCTGTAAGTGGTATATTAGATCATTAATAACATAGTCTCACGTAATCCTGGACTATATTTATTGTTACATATACGGTAATCTAAACTTATTTTAAACAAGTTTTATAAAGCAGAATATTTGACTTACATTGGTAACTCTTTCCACATCCTGAAGATAATTTGTGTGATTTACTGATCCCTTTTTTTTTCACGATTTTCTTTAAAACAAAACTCTCAGTGTCTTAATTTATTGTATTGTGGAATTATCAAAAGACCCTATAGTTTTCTTAGTGTCATGTTATTAACCACATTAAATGCTAGAAAAAGTTTACTCTTAGCATATCTCTGTAATACTGTGTGCAACTTGAAATGTTTTATCCTGTTTTATAAGTAATTTCTCTGCTGGCAATAATTCTTTTTATGTAACATCTTTGAATTCCTTCCTCTCAAAGAAAACAAAGACCTTTGTATTTATTTATTTATTTATTTGACATTTGTTAACTGGATTGGTCCAACTGATCTAGATGCCCATTTTCAGTGGAGATCCATGGAGAAAACCTCCAGGAAAATATATACATATGTTCATAAAAAAACATAGAACAATATATTTTAAGTCATACAGAATAGTAAGAATAAATAGTAAAAGAAGGAGTAAACAAAACAACAAAAGTTAAGCAAAAATATAGCTACACTAAACAAACAGAATGAGTTCATATTAAGAGAATGTGGGAATTCTGAATATGCACATTATGTATTTAGGGGTCTATATTAGAACACCGAACATTCAAAATGTCGAGTGTTCTAATATCGAACCCTAGCAATCGAAAAAAAAAATATTAACCATTCGGAACAGCAAATTTTTTCCTAGGGAAAAAATTTGCTGTTCCAGAACACATACACACAACACAAGCACACCAAATAAACAGCAATCCACACACAGATAAGACAGACTCTTGGTGCACTCCCTTTTTTGTTCTTGTCCAAGGTGAATTACAGATATGTATTAACATACATCATTCTCTATTTTTCAACCACTTACCAATTCAGTTAACTATGTAGTCATTTACTATTAACATAGTTAATAAACTCAAGGCAAATATGTTTATAAGGAAAGGTATAAAATACCTTGGCTACATCTGAGCAAATAATTACACATTTTTTTATTCAATCCAATGATGCAGAGATTTTCTTATAGAAATTAATCTGTTACTCTAATGGGGAAACACTGTGCTGGATACATGCAAGCGCCACAATTCTCATTCTGATCCAGTTTTTTTTTTCAGTAAACTTATTTCAAAATATTTTCCAATATTAGAAGTAAGACTAATAGGAATTTAATTAGAAAATTCATATTTGTTGCCTTGTTTAAATATAGGGAAACGTTTAGATCTCTTTCATCCTTTTGTTGCTACTCCATATACTTGTGGGTAGGTCTGCAATCCTTTCTGAAGTTATATTAAAAAAACATATCAGAATGATTTTTTAGATACATAGATACTTTTTTGGGGCTTATGAATTGCATCTAACCTCAAAAATCTGTGGATATAAGGTTGTTACCTTGCCAACTGAATAACCTAAAGCCCCATTACCTTATATGGTTGTTAATTGAGAAAAATGTCTACAAAGCAAACTAATATTTTAAAATTGTTAGATAGGTTCATAGTATAGGTTCATAGGTTCATTATGCCAGGGAATGCAAATGCTTCCATTGCTCTATGGTACTGAAAACTAATTTTGGCATTTACATGCTTGGCCATGTTGATATATTAAGCATGTCTATTCTTTTACCTGAGAATTCTAATAGGCAGTAAGTCCATGAAACTGAAATGACTGATCACATAGTTATTTCATGGATGTGACTTGTATGTTTAGGAAAGTGCTCTAAGCTGTTTTATAATAAGTTTGTTTTTATTTTGTTTTACTCCAGTTACTGCTCAGCTACACTTCTGACTATGATAAAACAGTGGGGTGGGTGGGGGTAGGGGGGTTGATGCATCTCTTTTACTTGTAATTATGATATAATTTTAAAGGGTTCTACTGCACTACTTTTATTGTTGTTACCATTGTTTATTATTAGCATTTTCTGCTGTTTATATTGCAAGTGGTGATATTTGGTTTCTGTCTTTTATTGGTTGAATGCTGTGTAGTTTTTTTTTTTTCTTATATTCTTTTAAAATTATTCTATATATATTTTTGTAAGTATGTTTATATAATAAAGAAATAACCTGTACTATTTTTCTTGATAAGCTGATATGTTATGTGGGATCTTTTACATCCATCTGAACAACCAGCAGCTCGAGTTGATGGGACCCCAAAATGCTTTATTATAATATCTTATTGATACCTGTTAACTGATCATTTAATGATCCATATTAAGAAAACAACAAAGGAGCATAACACAGAAGTCTAATATCCTCTTTTATTCTGATCTTCCCACAGCCAGCATTCAGTTTTCTGGCATTATTCTTATGTACAGAATAATGAACCAATCAAAACTAAAACTAATGAAAATATGTTATTCCTTTTGTTACCACCAGTTAAAATATAATTACTTCCTAACTATACTTGCACTTAAAAATGCCTAACTACTAGATCAATCATTATTCAGTTTTTATTTTCTTTATTTCTGGAGACAGTTGGAGTAACCCTGGCAATGAAGCTATATCTAAAGATTTCTGCAAAAATTCATACAGTGAGTAGTTTGAAATTAAATATATTCAGTACAAAAACATCTCTATCAGATGCATGCATTGCTTTCATGAATAGATAAAGCCAACTCAGAACTGCATCCTGCCACTGAATCCTAGGAAAAGCAAAATGCATCTTTTTTCTCTTCATTTTCTAGAAAGATACTTCTGAATCTGCCATGAAAGGGTAGACCAGAGAGGGCATTAATATATAACATTCTTCTATAAATTATTTTCTGAAAAGACACCAATTTAGCTTTTCTTTCCACAAATGAATCTGACCCAAACTGGCTCACTGCTTCACTCATGCTTAAAGGCTATACAAAGACCTTGATATTAATAATATATTAGTTACTTTCTGCTACAACTACTACTAGACAATTCAAACATTTACAGGAATCATTCACCCTCTTAACTTATTCATACCCATCTAATGACAGACTGCAAAATTAGTCTTCTGTTATCATTCTGTACTAGGACAGGCTTCCTGATAGTTGATCAAACTTTGGCATAGTTATTATTGACTACATGAGGACAGTCAGTAATAATGACTACATGAAGACAATGTTTGAATCAGGAAGCCACCATGTGCTGGACTGGTTCATCACAAGCTAGAAAAGATACATAACGTAGGTCTCCTTCCTCCTCCATAACTCCCCTTTCATTCTACCATGATAAAAACACTGAAACTGTTTTCCAGCCTTATTTTTTAGACTAAGAAGTACTCCACACTATAATAAGATGTTCACTGAATTATTTTATTTTCATATTTTTAACGAAGTAGTCTGGTTTTTTTGATGTCCCTTTTTTAGGTATGACAAGGCCCAATAATATACAAGTTTCTGATATTGCATAAAAATATAAATCACAATTCATTTTATTGGATCATGTCCGAATGCAGTCATATTAATATTTTATATGCTAAAACTAGCCCAGAAGTAGACAGATGAATGTCCTGATTCAGAGTTCATAGTTCACTATGCAGCTGTAAGTGGTATATTAGATCATTAATAACATAGTCTCACGTAATCCTGGACTATAATTATTGTTACCTATACAGTAATCTAAACTTATTTTAAACAAGTTTTATAAAGCAGAATATTTGACTTACATTGGTAACCCTTTCCACATCCTGAAGATCATTTGTGTGATTTACTGATCCCTTTTTTATCATGATTTTCTTTAAAACAAAACTCTCAGTGTCTTAATTTATTGTATTGTGGAATTATCAATAGACCCAATAGTTTTCTTAGTGTCATGTTATTGACCACATTAAATGCTAGAAAAAGTTTACTCTTAGCATATCTCTGTAATACTGTGTGCAACTTGAAATGTTTTATCCTGTTTTGTAAGTAATTTCTCTGCTGGCAATAATTCTTTTTATGTAACATCTTTGAATTCCTTCCTCTCAAAGAAAACAAAGACCTTTGTATTTATTTATTTATTTGACATTTGTTAACTGGATTGGTCCAACTGATCTAGATGCCCATTTTCAGTGGAGATCCATGGAGAAAACCTCCAGGAAAATATATACATATGTTCATAAAAAAAACATAGAACAATATATTTTAAGTCATACAGAATAGTAAGAATAAATAGTAAAAGAAGGAGTAAACAAAACAACAAAAGTTAAGCAAAAATATAGCTACACTAAACAAACAGAATGAGATCATATTAAGAGAATGTGGGAATTCTGAATATGCACAGTATGTATTTAGGGGTCTATATTAGAACACCGAACATTCAAAATGTTGAGTGTTCTAATATCGAACCCTAGCAATCGAAAAAAAAAATATTAACCATTCGGAACAGCAAATTTTTTCCTAGGGAAAAAATTTGCTGTTCCAGAACACATACACACAACACAAGCACACCAAATAAACAGCAATCCACACACAGATAAGACAGACTCTTGGTGCACTCCCTTTTTTGTTCTTGTCCAAGGTGAATTACAGATATGTATTAACATACATCATTCTCTATTTTTCAACCACTTACCAATTCAGTTAACTATGTAGTCATTTACTATTAACATAGTTAATAAACTCAAGGCAAATATGTTTATAAGGAAAGGTATAAAATACCTTGGCTACATCTGAGTAAATAATTACACATTTTTTTATTCAATCCAATGATGCAGAGATTTTCTTATAGAAATTAATCTGTTACTCTAATGGGGAAACACTGTGCTGGATACATACAAGCGCCACAATTCTCATTCTGATCCAGTTTTTTTTTCAGTAAACTTATTTCAAAACATTTTCCAATATTGGAAGTAAGACTAATAGGAATTTAATTAGAAAATTCATATTTGTTGCCTTGTTTAAATATAGGAAACGTTTAGATCTCTTTCATCCTTTTGTTGCTACTCCATATACTTGTGGTTAGGTCTGCAATCCTTTCTGAAGTTATATTAAAAAAATATATCAGAATGATTTTTTAGATCCATAGAGACTTTTTTGGGGCTTATGAATTGCATCTAACCTCAAAAATCTGTGGATATAAGGTTGTTACCTTGCCAACTGAATAACCTAAAGCCCCATTACCTTATATGGTTGTTAATTGAGAAAAATGTCTACAAAGCAAACTAATATTTTAAAATTGTAACCAAATAACCACAGGAAAAGTACTGAGTCCAAACGGAGGTACTTCCACAAGTTTATTACTTGTAAGTACGAAATACAGTACAACGAACTGTGAATATGCGAACAAAAACAAACAAAACAGAGTAATAAGTGAAGCGCTTTTCATCTGGATAATATCCAGACTTCTTCAGACATTCATTTACCTTTCACAGTGAGTTTAAATAAACTCCTGTATGTAACTCAACCAATCAAGTCACTGACAGTTCACGTAGTTAGTGTTTCAAAACACCGCAAACTTTTCAAGCCATTTGAATGACATAAAACTTCACATTTCACATTTCACTTACATGTTATAAAAAGTAAATAAGTAAGTAACCTACTGGATAAATTTAACCAACCCTAAACCCTAAATATTTATTAAACATTTAAAAGTAAAAATCTACATGTACTTTTACGTATAATGTCAAGAGCTAGTCAGTGTTGTAAACATATGCTTTAAAATTCTTTCATCGTATCCTAAATAAAACAAGCACATAGTCCATTTAAAATTAAATGTTTACAACACGAGTACTCCTAATATAATCAAATAAAAAAAATCTATTAATGTAGTAAACTATTTTTATATATATATTAATGTAATAAAACATTTTTTATTTTTGTTTTTTTATGTATTTTTTATGTATGTGTATACACATATATATATCAAATTCTAGCTTGAGTGAACTATAAATACTATGTTAAACATTCCTTTCTTTCTTTAACCTACTTCCCAATCACATGGTGCTAATCAGCCTAGAATAAACTAAGTATTTGTACCTTTTTCTTCTTATCCTTTTTCCACTTCTTTCTCTTTCGCTTTAAATCCTAAAGGGTGGTGTATATGTAAGTAAATATGTCAAAGTTAACCCTCCAAATAAACGGAGACTAGGGTAATTATTCTTTTTTGGTTAGACTCCCCAAATAAGTCATCTAAAAAGACTTTTTAATTTCAATATACAAGAAATTGAACAGGTCTCGTTTAATCCTGGTTCCATACATGCTCCTAACCGTAACTGCAAGTTTAGTTCACTTTTTTCTAACAAAAGCCTAATCAAATTATCATTAATACAGTTACCACTTCTTGTTTTATAATCTATCTTGGAAATAATCCTAAATTGAAAGGTGTGCCCTGCATTTTGATCGCAATGTCGTGCAAGTGCGTTATTATAATTTTTCTTTTTTATTGCATAAGTATGTTCATATATTCGATCCCTTAATCTGCAGTCTGTTTTACCCACATAAAATGCAGGGCACACCTGGCATTCAGCTAAATAAATTACTGATTTTGTGTTACAATTATAGATACCATAAGTATGAAAAGTTCCATTCCTAATTTTATAGGTCCTATCACTTTTTATGAAAATACACTGTTTACATGTACCACATTTACGTGTCCCTCCTTTATTGTTTTTTACTTTATATTCTGTTTCCAGCAGCTGTTTCAAGTTTAAACCCCGCTTAAAAGTTATGATTGGGTTTTCACCTATTTTTGTAAAAATGTCCTTGTCAAGAGATAAATAAAACCAGCACTTTCTTGTTATCCTCTGTATATCTAATGCTATCGGACTATATGTAAAAGTGAATGCTAAAGTAAAATTCTTGTTATTATTTACTATACTAGTGTTCACAAACATTGAATCAATTCCTACATCACTTGAATCTGGTGCTATTATTAATGTATTTTGGTCCAAATCCGAAGTGGACTTGTTCTCTGTTATTGTTGTATCACAGTTCAAAATCGGTCTGTACACACCTGTTTTCCTTTTTTCCACAACTTCTTTAAAGATTTTAGTCAAAAAATTCTTTGGATAGCCTCTATGTGTAAACATATTAAATAAATGTTTACATTCAATCTCAAATTCAATTTCAGTGGTGACCATCCTGGCTGCACTAGTTGGCCTTTAACCACTGACTTTTTCTGATGTTGTGGGTGTGAACTGGAAAAGTGTAAAACTGAATTTGAGTATGTGCTCTTCCTAAAAATTTTTGCTGTGTATCTTTTCTCCACTCTGTCCTTACTTAGTTCAATGTCCAAAAAACTAATTTTATTTTCTTGAAAATTCTTAGTGAATTTTAAAAATGGGGTGGTACCATTTAAAAACACGGTAAATTCTTCTGCTACTTTATTATCCCCTTCCAGAATGATAAAGATATAATTTAAAAACCTTTTATAAAGTTGAATAACTCCATACCATTGGCTTTTGAAAACAAAATTAGTTTCCCAAAAAGCCATTACTAAGTTTGCAAAACTCGCTCCTACTGGTGAGCCCATCGCTACTCCAGTCTTTTGCAAGTATAACTTGTTGTTAAATGATACAAACTTATTTTTTAATATGATATCAAGTAGTTGTTCCACCAATAAGCATTCTCTCGTTGTTGCCCCTCTACTTTTAATATAGTCTACTACCCATTCTATTCCAAGGTCTTGTGGAATACATGTATATAAATCACATACATCCACAGTGAGTAAGTTGTAGTTCTCGTTAAATGCCACTGTATTCATCTCCTGTAAAAAAGACCATGAGTCTTTGCATATTTGTTTTTCTTTTTCACCAAATTTCTTCAAAATCGAGTCTACAACTTTTGCTCCGGGGTATGTGATAGACTGTCTCGAATCCACCAAAGCTCTAAATGGTGGATCGGTTAAACATTTATGTATTTTAGGTATACCGAATAGTTGGGGGATCCTTGGGGCCAACATTGTAAGATAATGGCTTAACTGAGTATCTATTAAGCCATCCATAAATAAATCTTCTATAAACATCTTAATCCTATTATATGCTCCATTTAACTGGTTGGTACTCACCGCCTCATATGTTTCCTTTTCTAATAACAATAGCATTTTCTTTATGTAGTCCTCATTGTTCATGACTACAAGGCCCCCTCCCTTATCTGGTTTCATACATCTAATTGGGAGACTACGTAATACTGTTCCACAAGTTTATTATTCGTAAGTTAAATTTAACAGCTCTAATGGGTAATTCATCGTACAGTAACAATGAGTTAAAAGTTACTAGTACATATAACCCACCTATACATCCCATCATTAGTATGTTCGAGTTCTTGTGTGAATATGAACTTAGAGAAGTGGTTAGAAAATACAATAGACAAAATAATACAGATAATATCACTGCACAAGAGTGCCAACAACTAACAGTATTACGTAGTCTCCCAATTAGATGTATGAAACCAGATAAGGGAGGGGGCCTTGTAGTCATGAACAACGAGGACTACATAAGGAAAATGCTATTGTTATTAGAAAAGGAAACATAGGAGGAGGTGAGTACCACCAGATAAATGGAGCATATAATAGGATTAAGATGTTTATAGAAGATTTATTTATGGATGGCTTAATAGATACCCAGTTAAGCCATTATCTTACAATGTTGGCCCCAAGGATCCCCCAACTATTCGGTATACCGAAAATACATAAAAGTTTAACCGATCCACCATTTAGAGCTTTGGTGGATTCGAGACAGTCTATCACATACCCCGGAGCAAAAGTTGTAGACTCAATTTTGAAGAAATTTGGTGAAAAAGAAAAGCAAATATGCAAAGACTCATGGTCTTTTTTACAGGAGATGAATACAGTGGCATTTAACGTGAACTACAACTTACTCACTGTGGATGTATGTGATTTATATACATGTATTCCACAAGACCTTGGAAAAGAATGGGTAGTAGACTATATTAAAAGTAGAGGGGCAACAACGAGAGAATGCTTATTGGTGGAACAACTACTTGATATCATATTAAAAAATAACTTTGTATCATTTAACAACAAGTTATACTTGCAAAAGACTGGAGTAGCGATGGGCTCACCAGTAGGAGCGAGTTTTGCGAACTTAGTAATGGCTTTTTGGGAAACCAATTTTGTTTTCAAAAGCCAATGGTATGGAGTTATTCAACTTTATAAAAGGTTTTTAGATGATATCTTTATCATTCTGGAAGGGGATACTAAAGTAGCAGAAGAATTCACCATGTTTTTAAATGGTACCACCCCATTTTTAAAATTCACTAAGAATTTTCAAGAAAATAAAATTAGTTGTTTGGACATTGAACTAAGTAAGGACAGAGTGGAGAAAAGATACACAGCAAAAATTTTTAGGAAGAGCACATACTCAAATTCATTTTTACACTTTTCCAGTTCACACCCACAACATCAGAAAAAGTCAGTGGTTAAAGGCCAACTAGTGCGTGCAGCCAGGATGGTCACCACTGAAATTGAATTTGAGATTGAATGTAAACATTTATTTAATATGTTTACACATAGAGGCTATCCTAAGAATTTTTTGACTAAAATCTTTAAAGAAGTTGTGGAAAAAAGGAAAACAGGTGTGTACAGACCGATTTTGAACTGTGATACAACAATAACAGAGAACAAGTCAACTTTGGATTTGGACCAAAATACATTAATAATAGCACCAGATTCAAGTGATGTAGGAATTGATTCAATGTTTGTGAACACTAGTATAGTAAATAATAACAAGAATTTTACTTTAGCATTCACTTTTACATATAGTCCGATAGCATAAGATATACAGAGGATAATAAGAAAGTGCTGGTTTTATTTATCTCTTGACAAGGACATTTTTACAAAAATAGGTGAAAACCCAATCATAACTTTTAAGCAGGGTTTAAACTTGAAACAGCTGCTGGAAACAGAATATAAAGTAAAAAACAATAAAGGAGGGACATGTAAATGCGGTACATGTAAACAGTGTATTTTCATAAACAGTGATAGGACCTATAAAATTAGGAATGAAACTTTTCATACTTATGGTATCTATAATTGTAGCACAAAATCAGTAGTTTATTTAGCTGAATGCCAGGTGTGCCCTGCATTTTATGTGGGTAAAACAGACCGCAGATTAAGGGATCGAATATATGAACATACTTATGCAATAAAAAAGAAAAATTATAATAATGCACTTGCACGACATTGCAATCAAAATGCAGGGCACACCTTTCAATTTAGGATTATTTTCAAGATAGATTATAAAACAAGAAGTGGTAACTGTATTAATGATAATTTGATTAGGCTTTTGTTAGACAAAAGCGAACTAAACTGGCAGTTACAGTTAGGAGCATGTATAGAACCAGGATTAAACGAGACCTGTTCAATTTCTTGTATATTGAAATTAAAAAGTCTTTTTAGATGACTTATTTGGGAAAACTAACCAAAAAAGAATAATTACCCTAGTCTCCGTTTATTTGGAGGGTTAACTTTGACATATTTACTTACATATACACCACCCTTTAGGATTTAAAGCGAAAGAGAAAGAAGTGGAAAAAGGAAAAGAAGAAAAAGGTATAAATACTTAGTTTATTTTAGGCTGATTAGCACCACACGATTGGGAAATAGGATAGAGAAAGAAAGGAATGTTTAACATAGTATTTATAGTTCACTCAAGGTAGAATTTAATATATATATATGTGTATACATATGGTTCCCATTCAGAAGCCTGAAACATCATAAGCCTGAAAATCAAAATCCTGAAACCAAAAGCCTGAAAATTCAGAATCCTGAAAACTCAAAATCCTGAAAGCCCAAAATCCTGAAAGACCAAAATCCTGAAACTCAAAATCCTGAAAACACAAAATAGACATACTGATGTCATTGTGGCTTTACTATTGTTAGCCCTGTGGTGTTAGGTCATGCGTTGGGGTCAGAGGTAAGTGTGTGGCTGGTTTTATTTTAGGGTTAGGGGCGGTTTAAGTGAGTTAGGGTTAGGGCGCAGGTTAGGCATGTATGCAATAGTGACAAATATTGGGGTTAGGGGCGGTTTAAGTGAGTTAGGGTTAGGGCGCGGGTCAGGTGAGTGTGCGATAGTGACGGACCTTAGGGTTAGGGTTAGGGTCAGGGTCAGTTGGTAGATATTAGTGTCTTTATAGTGACATATTAGCATTATTTGTGTTTTCAGGATTTTGAGTTTCAGGATTTTGGTCTTTCAGGATTTTGGGCTTTCAGGATTTTGAGTTTTCAGGATTCTGAATTTTCAGGCTTTTGGTTTCAGGATTTTGATTTTCAGGCTTATGATGTTTCAGGCTTCTGAATGGGAACCATACAAATACATAAAAAATATATAAAAAAACAAGAATAAAAAATGTTTTATTACATTAATATATATACATAAAAATAGTTTACTACATTAATAGATTTTTTTATTTGATTATATTAGGAGTACTTGTGTTGTAAACATTTAATTTTAAATGGACTATGCACTTGTTTTATTTAAGATACGATGAAAGAATTTTAAAGCATATGTTTACAATACTGATTAACCCTTGACATTATACGTAAAAGTACATGTAGATTTTTATTTTTTAACATTTAATAAATACTTAGGGTTTAGGGTTGGTCAAATTTATCCAGTAGGTTACTTACTTATTTACTTTTTATAACATGTAAGTGAAATGTGAAATGTGAAGTTTTATGTTATTCAAATGGCTTGAAGAGTTCGCGGTGATTTGAAATACCAACTACGTGAACTGTTAGTGACCTGATTGGTTGAGTTACATACAGGAGTTTATTTAAACTCACTGTGAAAGGTAAATGAATGTCTGAAGAAGTCTGGATATTATCCAGACGAAAAGCGCTTCACTTATTACTTTGTTTTGTTTGTTTTTGTTCACATATTCACAGTTCGTTGTATTGTATTTCGTACTTACAAGTAATAAACTTGTGGAAGTACCTCTGTTTGGACTCAGTACTTTTCCTGTGGTTACTTGGTTACATTGTTTGTCTTGCGTTTATTGGTACTAATATTTTAAAATTGTTAGATATCATCTTATTGATTATAAAAACTGATTTTTTTATTATTACCAGGTTTATATAATCATGAAATTTCATGTGTTGTTTCTTATGTATAAGTTCCTTTTTCTGCCACTTAGTTAATTGATTAATATACCTTTTCTTATACTCCATGGAACTTGTATTCTTTATACATTGTTCTCTTTTTCTGAAGGAGTCTCCCAATATGTTTATACTACCAGGGTTTATAGCTGCATCCTCCCTTTATTTTCCTAACTTTTATATCCTTTTAATATTTAACACAAGTCTTCTAAACCTCATTCCAACCATAATTTCCTTTGTCATTAAGACAAATATTCTCTAAGCCTAATAAACTAATTTAATTTATTTCCATACACTTTTGCAGATCATACTATAGTTTTAGAAACTTTAATTTTTAAATCAACTGTGATGCTGCCATGATCAGATAATCTAATATTTTTAAAACTTTACATTGCATGCTAACCTATCAATATTAGTTTGTAAAATCTCTAATATTGATGTTTTATGTGGTGGAATAGTAATCAGTTATATAAAGTTACACTAATAATCACCAAAGAGGAAGATTCAAAGATAATATCAGTAACATTGTTCTGTTATTTATGTTTTTAATTGAAACACCTAGGATTATTGCAGGCAAATCATAAAAAAGTAACATCCAATGTACCTAAAAAGGTATTATGCTGAGAGTTTCCCATATTTGGACTATGGTAGGAAAATATGATTTTATAGTTTTGCCATGGAGTTATATCTTTAGCTATTACACTTATTATCTCCACTTCATTTCCCTTCTTTTCAAGATAAGTACCTATGCATTTATGGACTGACTGCATAACACTTCTACCTTTTATTGCCTATGCTGCCGGCACAGTTACTGAAGTTTGGAAATTCATGTTAATACCTCAGTTCTCATATATTGCTATTACTTTTAAATCATACTGATGTACAATGAATCCTGTTCTTTTTTTCTTTCCTTATGTCCTTCTTTTATTAAAGATTTTTGTCATTCACCTAAAAATCTATAATTCTATTTTATTCTGTACTATTATTTCTTGATTAGTTATTTCCACTACATTTTGTTTGCATGTTTCAAAAAAAAATAAGAAATATTTTGATAAATATGGGAGGAATATGTTTTCTTCCATTTCTACTAAAATTGATTTCATCATCTACAAACATATCAAACTGCACTGCTAGTTTTTAAGCATAGCCAATTTCTTTATAGTTGATAATCAAACCCTGTATTTTGAGTTTGTACGGTAAATACTTTAACCATTATGCCAACTCATTAAGTCATACCTATAAGGAATTTCATAAAATATTTCTTTCATCTTACTTTTGGCATGCTACATGTGCTTTTTGTTACAGTTTATTTCATATGTTTATAGAGTCTTCTTCTTCATCTTCTTTCGGCTTTTCCCAGTTAAAGGTCGCCACAGTGGATCACCTGTCTGCCCATGATTGGCAGTGGAGTTTTACGGTGTCGAGTTGCCAGGCCGGCACCCAACCTTCCATGGAAGGCACACACATGCACACACTCACACTTAGGGCCAATTTGGAGTGTTCAATCCACCTACAGCATGTCTTTGGGATGTGGGAGGAAACCGGAGCACCCAGAGGAAACCCACGTGACCACAGGAAGGACATGCAGACTCCGCACAGAAGACACCTTAGTCGAGGATCGAACCGGCGAACCTCTCGCTGTGAGGCAACAATGCTATTATAGAGCATTGTATACAAATTATTAATTTCAGCCATGAACAAAAATATATTACACGGTGCTAAATGTAATTAGTCTGTAACACATTGATGAAATATCACCATGCTTTACTTTCTTTAATACAGATGCTATGATTCACTGTGTATTCAAAGATACTGATGGCTTGTACTGTTATACTAAGTGAGAGTCTCCATATATGAGACTTTTTTCTTGTTTGTTGCTTTTGCTGTTCATCCTTAAGGAATCAAGTGTAGATGAAAAGATGAAAAACAGCTCCTTTTTTAACAATGGCCATTGTCATTACCTATATTCACTTGTCTATTCCATTATTCCAGTCTTTCTTTCTTCTTTTTTTTTAAATGTAGTCTTGACTTCTACAAACCTTTAAGATAATGTTAATTGTTCTTCAATTAAGCCAACACAATCATACTATACACTTGCTCATTTTTCATTTTGTTTTTTTCTTGTCTGCAAGCTGTTATAACACATTACTGTGTGGCACATTCTTTGGAAGCTAATGCATCAAAAACATACATTTTCACCCATTTTTTTTATATTTTCTGTCTGTCCAACACCCACATTCATTGATGGATCTGACAGCTCCTCCTTCAACCCCCCCCCCCACCTCCAAACTTTCTACAACTCAGGGGAAGGGGCTGAAAGGAATATTAAGGGAATTCTGAGGAGTCAAATCACCAACTACTTCTGTTGGAGGGATTTTGCATTTAGTGAACTAATGTCATCCCTACCACCCCCCTGAGTTTATTTAATCTGAGGGCTATTACCATCTATAGACCATGAGTCACTTCAGGGAGCACCTAGAGCAATGCCCTCTTCCCTGAGGTAGGTACACCCATCCCCTCTTGCCAGCACCTCTTACGCCCAACCCACTAACTGAATCCAGATCACCTGGGCAACAGTTGGGGCTGTATCACTTAACCATGCACTGATCCATCAAACCATACACTGACTCCTGAGTCAACAAAACACATAAAATAAGTATTTTTGAATGGGGTAGTCAACATTTTCCCCTGCAATGCCCCATATGACTTAAAATATAGTAACTCCAAGGACACACATCAATGCAGATAAGAAAATTACTCTTACCACACACTGTTTTGTGATCACATGTTGCAGCGAATGCCACAAAGGTAATCTCAAGCACCCAACAACACAAAAACAACCACTAAAATTCTAAGCCCCATATTGGTGCAATTACAGTTTAATTATGCTGTTATATTAAGAAGATCTGAGTGCAAAGTTAGCTTGACACACTGTGTAAAATGTTGCTCAACAAGGTACCATTAATATCTTATCACAGTGTAAAATGGGTATATAAGTTATATCTAAATTACAGAAATATAAATCATTTAAATCTGATACAATTATATTTACATTACATATAGATAAAATAGTTATATTGGAATTACACTGAAATTTGTAAACAGTTATTAAATGACATTCAGTAGAATGAGCTTTTTTTTTATTTTCAGCTAGAACAGCCATGATCTCACATGTAGAACTAGTAGACTTGCTCTGTTCTGTCCAAAACAAATACCTCCTATTAGCTACAAGGAAAAGACATGTCAGCAGGCAACCCTCAATAATAATAATACAATCATAATTTCTACATAAGGAAATAAAAAAAATAAAAAATAAAAAAAAAAAACAATAAAAAGCATTATGAAAGTTCTATAGACAATGGGAGACAGAAATGGAAGCAATGACCAGTGTGTATCTATGTATGGAAAACATATTAATTGACTTGTTTAATTCTAAAGTATATATTCAGTCATTCAAGTCAAGGGATATGAGTGTACCTTACTAAACTGATAATTAGTTTTAATAGCTTCTGGTCATTCTTTTTCTACTTCCCTTACCACCTCATAATCTATGTGTCTAGATAATCTATAACCTCATCTTTTTTCTATCCAATTTCTCAGCTATAAACCCTTCCTCAGCTTACTTTGAGAAACTACAGTGTCTACACAACAATACCGAATTATATCAGATGATTGTATAATACAAATGTCAGCTATAATAGCACAGAAAAGCTATAATAGCATATAATGTAATTTCTGGTGTATTGTATGTCTTCTATATTTTTTGTATAATTTCTTGTATAAGTTCTGTATAATTTTTTGTATAAGTTTTTGTATAATCTCTGTATGTGGAGCTTTTCTCACCGGGCCTCCGCTGAAAATGGGTCTTATCCCAGTCAGACTTTCCCGGTACACAAATGTAAAATAAATAAAACAAATAAATGGAATTAAAAGTACATATCTGCATTTTGCATCATTCAAAAGTGGGACCTGAATTATTTTGAAAGGAAATCTCATTTCTTTACTAGAAAAATCAATACATTAGAACACTTGAGCTATTCAGAAAGGTTCCAGAAATTGGCATCAAATTCTGTTTGATGTAAGCTACTTCAAGGTGACGTCAAAGCAGGACAGTTTGACCCTGGACAATTGGACCCCAATACAATTGGATATGCTTTCAAATTTAAATTCATATTTATTGTCTATGAGAATATTCATTGGACAGTTTGACTGCGGATAATTTGACCCCGGACTATTTGACCTCAATTAAAGTTAATAAAAGCATTTTACTACTTAATATTTTACTCAGGAATTTTACATAGCAATTTAATATATTATTTAT
>NC_056745.1:1002936460-1003081460 GCF_019279795.1 Protopterus annectens | reverse complement strand
AGTCTTCTTGGGTAGAAGTCTATCAGCATGGTACATCATGACTTCACAATATTTTCCCTCTCTTCCTTGCAAAAGAGCTGCAAATCTGTCAGGATTGTGAGGGCATCTCTTATGCACAGCGTTCTTCAGGTCATCCCACAGATTTTCTATTGGATTTAGTTGGCTGGGCCATTCCAAAACTTTAATTTTCTTCTGGTGAAGCCATTCTTTTGTTGATTTGAATGTATGCTTGTGGTCATTGTCATGTTGAAAGGTAAAATTCCTCTTCATCTTCAGCTTTCTAGCAGATGCCTGAAGGGTATGGGCCAAAAGTGACTGGTATTTGGAGCTGTTCATAATTCCATCCACCTTGAGTAAAGCCCCAGTTCCAGCTGAAGAAAAGCAACCCAAAAGCAAGATACCATACTTCACTGTGGGGATGGTGTTCTTTTGGTGAAGCAAAGTGTTGTTTTTCCGCCAAACATACCTCTTGGAATTGTGGCCAAAAAGTTCAACCTTGGTCTCATTAGACCATAACACATTTTCCTACATGCTTTTGGGAGACTTGATGTACTGTTTTGCAAATCTTAGCTGGACTTGGATGTTTTTCTGTGTAAGAAAAGACTTCCATCTTGCAAACCTACCCCATAATCCAGACATATGGAGACTATGGGAGAGTGTTGTCACATGTAGTACACAACCAGTACTTGCCAGAAATTCCTGCATTTCTTTCAGTGTTGCTGTAGGTATCTTGACATCCTCCCTGACCAGTTCTCATCTTGTCCTTTCATCAGTTTTGGAGGGAGGTCCAGTTCTTTGCAACGTCACTGTTGTCCCATATTTTATTCGCTTTTTGATGACTGTCTTCACTGTGTTCCATGGTATATCTAATCCTGTGGAAATTTTTTGTACCCTTCTCCTGACTGATATCTTTCAACAATGACATCCTTTTGATGCTTTGTAAGCTGTCTGTGAACTATGGCTTTTGTTTTAGCAGGCAACTGAGTAAATGTCAGGAAAATCCTTTTAGGACAGCTGAACTTTCTTTGGAATTAATAAGAGTCTCTTTAATTGATGGCGGGTGTATAGCCAAGAAGACTGAATGTTGTAATTAAATCAAAAGGTGTTTCAACAAAGTATTAGTTTAATGGTGTGCACACTTAAACAACCATCTTATTGTGCATTTTTTAGTTTTTATATTTGTCCCCCTAACAGATTTGTTTGTTTTTCAAGTAAATTCTATAGGTTATATGTCACATTAAAGGTGGGAAAAGTTTTGAAATGATTTATTGTGGTCTCATTTTTTATATCACAAAAAGCTAGCATTTTAACAGGGGTGTGTAAACTTTTTAAATCGACTATGTTACATCATGTTCAAAAGTAATGCAGACAAGGCCATGCAGATGTTTTAAACACAAGCAGATGCATCACATTGGCAAAAGAAGATTGTTTTATAAGGAAATCAGTTTTGTTTTAAGGAAGAGTAGACCTATATATATACCCTGACATCTTTTGATCCCTTCCTTGCACCGTAAACAAAGCTAAACGGCATTGCATTGACTGAAGTCTTGAAACTTATAACCCTAAGTAACAACAATTTCACTCATTCACAAACTCATGATTTATTTCAGAGTACTTAATTGCTCACTTTCCTAAAATATCTTCAGTGCATGCTCTCAGATTTCTAGATGGAATACCATAGTCTTGGAGATGAGGCAGTCATAGCATCTGTTTATAGTTTGTAAAGTTGTACTATTATCAAGCAACAATTCTTGACTTACAGTCTTTCGCTATTATATTGATTCACTCTAACTTTTGTGGAAATCATATTAGATGCTTCCTCGTCAGACATCAACTAAATACAAGAAACTAGGATCCTCACCTATGATTACTTATAGAAAAGGAAGGAGTTTAAAAAGTTTAATCGAAGGTGAGAAGATCAATACGAGCAGAAGTACAGGAATGTACAGATGCGAATCCTGTAACCAATGTAAGTTCATGTACACGGGGCAAATGTTTAAAATTGAAGCCCTTAAATTTGACATCAAATTCAGTTTAAACTGTAATTCAAAATCTATGATATATTTAACCCAATGCCAAACCTGCCCAGCCTTTTACATAGGCAAGACTGACCTCAAGCTGAGGGATTGTGTGTATGAACATGTATATAATATTAGGAAGAGCAAAGGGGAAAATGCCCTAGCCTGTCATTGTACTGAATATCCATTACACAAATTCAAATTTAGGGCTATTGATCATGTTCCCACTGACAGTCCTACCTCACTTCTGTTGGAGAAACTTGAGCTAATGTGGCAATTGCAAGTGAATGCTGCATGTCCGGCAGGTTGGAACAAAGTTTGTTTTTAGCGTGTGTCCTATAACTGAAAAGCTTAGAGAGATGATCACTATAAGTGTAATGCTTTATGGTCCTAGTCTACACCTTGTAAACACTTAGTAAATGTTTTAGTTAACTGAGTTATGTAACACACAGTCTGGTGTTAAGATGTTACCCACTGTTTGTAGACTGATATTTTATTTATACATGCATACTATTTTAGACATTTGTATTGATTAAAAAAAAAAATATATATATATATATATATATATATATATATATACATTTGATTACATATACATTTTTTTTCAATTTTTATATGGTTTTATACTTCCTGTATACATTACTTACCTACAGATAGTAGGGATGAAGCACATTTAGCTGAGGTTTAAACCAGGTACTTGGTTCTCTGTAAAACGACACCCACAGTGATTTTCAAAGTTAATTGATTTTAAACACTTGTCTAATTAAGCTTAATGAGTAGTGTTTTATAAGCATGTAATTTTAGGTGATATTTATCTGAAGAAGTTTAGCCAAAGTGTTAAACAAAAAGCACTTAATCTTATTCAGTTTTCAGTACTTTTGTGTTCTACAATAATGAACTATAATGAGAAAACTAATTCTTAGCTTAGAATGATCCAAATAAAATGGAAAATATACAGACTTACAATACAAACACGTAAGATAGAGACCTATACATATATGTGAAAAATCCATAAGTACAATATTTTTGAAGTAACAAGAGGGTACCTTAAACTGAAAAGTGTCTCATGACTGTTCACATGTCAAGTCACAAATACATCATGTTAGTCAAATTAGATTTTAAGTTAACATGTTATAGCTTAATACAAATTTAAACAACTTAACCAGACCAGAAATCAGAAGTGGGAAAATCTACTCTCATAAAACATAAAAAAGAAATAGACCCTGAAAGAATGAACTGCCCCAACCAAAAGGTAACACCTAATGCATTGGCCTACAAAAAATGCATTCCACGTGTCAACAGCAATTGCTCAAATATCGAACCAAACATGCTTACTATGATTTAGATCTACTGCTGTAAAGCTATCATATTCAGTTTGTATTTATTGCCTCACCATGTGCTGTCCCTGTAAACCTAGAATTATTAAAGTCATTATTTGTTGATTTTTTCCATGTCTCTCTGACCCACAATATCAAAATAACCTAAGATAAGTCAGATGAGAACCATCCCATGTGGCAACCAAAGTTAATATGATTCCCAGTAAGATCTGAATTAAGCACTGACACCCCCCACACTAAGTTACCCAGGATACCTAAAAACATTTAGCTAAACTAAGTTAAAAAAAAAATCGAAAACATAAAATTAGTTCAAAGATGTCCTCACTGTCTCATTTTATACTGAATAACATTTTATAGATGCCTACTCTGTAAGGTGTTTAAATATGTATTTATTTATTTCTATCTGTACTTGACATATATTCCAGAGGTAATGCTGCATTGCTGAGTTGTATTTATTTTTTTTTTAATATAAACTTGGCTTGCTTCACCAAGAAAATGACTAACATCAAGAAATAACCAAAAAAAGAGCAGGAATCCCCTTACAATCAATAAACATGTATGCTGTGGAAGAGATTAGCAGCACTGACTGAAAGGAGAAAATCACATTGCTTAAAGCACAGTTATAATAGCCTCACCAACATGTTACAAACCCAAACATTTGAAAAGTCTACCATTCCCTAGAGAGGTTACTTGGCTGGAGAGTTAAACCCCTCATATATATTTAAACCAATGATACCTACCTCACTAAAGTTAAACTTGCTTAATAAAAATCCATAACAAAGATAGTATCAACACAATCCCATACAAGAATTGAAGGATCCACTGCTGGGTCCTAATTAATAATATAAACCAAGCAGCACTAAAGCAGCACAGGGGTCAATAAATACCAGCCCAGGAAACACCGAATAACAACCCACCCTATAAAATGTACACCAGCTCATTCCCTTACTTACTTGGTATATGTTCGGCTACCGAAAAATAAAAAAACAGAATGGCGAATAGCGAGTGTAAGACAGCAAAACCAACAATTACCAAACAATGACATCATCAAAAATAAATTCATCAAATGGCCATAGTTGACTAAGAACCAGGAAGTAATCCGATGCATAAGGTAAGTGAAGGGAAACATTTTAAATTTGCCCTATTCTCCACTGTAGTATGATTTCGGAGTTGGTATATATAGTTAGAAGGATTAGGGGGTGTGGGGGGCACAGCCCCCCACCCTGGTTGATTGTGTTTTTGACTTAGGCTGACTATGGCCATTTGGTGACTTTTTTCAATGATGTCATCCTTCGGTAATTGTCGATTTCGATGTGTTACATTTGATACTTCGCTGTTTGGGTTTTTTATTTTTCAGCAGCCGAACATGCACCCAACTTATCATGGACTTATTCCTCCTAACTGCAAACCAGTCAGTAACCCACCAGCAGCTAGAGACAAAAAAACACACAGTAGACAATTCATCCCATCAATGTCTGACTAAACCTTGCCAAAAACTGTCATAACATGAGAAAAGTATTCAAGAAAATTCAAGAGAAACCAAAAGTTTGAAATTCTGCATCCTTGAAACAAACTACCCCTCAACAATTTGCCAGACACAAGTTCACCAACACACAAGAAAAGAAATAGCACTGACCTCAGAAACACCTCATTAATGAAGCAGAGCAGCCTTATCTCTGTACTGTCCAGAATTTCACAGATTGTTAAGCTTTTCTTCTCATAATTTTCTTAATTCAACATAAAATGTTTAGTTTTCTGACCAAGAAATAATGATGATTATTTGACTTTTAGACCTTATATCCCTCAGAGAATATATGCTACGGTAAAACTTGTTATGGTAGCCATTGTCTAAATTTATAAGAGCAATGTTTAAAATCTGTACCTAATTTTGTAACTCTCTCCATTAATTTTATCTTGGACCAATGGAGAATAGGGCAAATTTAAAATGTTTCCCTTCACTTACCTTATGGATCATATTACTTCATGGTTCTTAGTCAACTATGGCCATTTGACGAATTTATTTTTGATGATGTCATTGTTTGGTAATTGTTGGTTTTGCTGTCTTAAACTCGCTATTTCGCCGTTCAGGTTTTTTATTTTTCGGCAGCCGAACATGTACCCAATAAGAGAGGGAATGAGCTGGTGTACATTTTATAGGGTGGGTTGTTATTCGGTGTTTCCTGGACTGGTATTTATTCACCCCTGTGCTGCTTGGTTGAGAGCAGTCTTTACATAACCCAGTTTGAGTAAAACCTAATCACCCTCACTTCACTAGCCCATTTAATTAAATAGCACTACAGCAGGAGCAACAAAATCTTTTCAGCCACTCAAAAGATGCCTCAATCTGAAATGAAGCCTTGACTATAAAAAAAGAGAGAAAAAATGTATACCATTATCACTGAAAACTTTCACACTAAACGATGATGGCAATGTTTACATAACTCATCCAGACTTAAAATGTATTGTCCTTACCTCATTAACTACACTGATAAGTAGGCTAATAACAAGAACCACCAAATTTGTTAAGAGACTCATCAACCATGTATCAAATGGCTCAACCTAACAGAAAGTTGTGGCTAGAAAAAAAAAATTATATAGGGCTCTTGCAATTTATCAGCTGAAAACTCGCTAATCTCACCATAAAACAAGAACCACACACCTAGTATTAAATTAAGGATTCCATCTCTGAAATATCCCAGTCATGGTACTATTATTTATTAGTATTCTTATTTTGTTTTCAATTACCAACCAACCTGACCAGAACACTTAACTACTGGTTGATATACAGGGTGAAATAACACTAAGTGAAAGAAGGACTCACCAGATGCTCTTCCAGTTTTTACAACTCACTCAGTCAGGCTCTGGCTTAAATACCATCTTAGAATGTGAAAAAGGACAACACAACTCATGCCAGCAATGGAGGCCTTGGAACAAATACATCTGCAAGTGAATAACATGTGGTAGTACTTTAAAACTGGACTTGCCTTGGCCTTCACAGAGTTGAAAAGAACAAAAATATGACTGCTATCTCCAAACAACTGGCAACTGAAGAACTGGGGACAGATAGCTTTTGGAGTTGTGGGATGAGAGAGGTTCACTGTTTGCATATATAATTAGAGCTTACCAGAAAAGTCAGAATGTATGGATTAAAGCAATTATCTGCATTAACATCTGCTGTAGTACATCTGCATCAACAGTGAAAAATACAGTTATGAACTTTAGCACTCTGTAGAGAAAAATAACATTAGTAAGCAAATCTTCATTTGATTAAGACAATTGTTTGCTATTTTTGCCTTTATATAGAAAATTTGGAAAAATATTCCAGATGACATTATTAGCGAATAATATCCACATATACCCAGACTAGGGGGAGTGATCCATGAAACCAGACAGAAGAATGCAAATGTAAACTAGTATTGCTGGACAAAGCTATGCAGCTGGGATTCATGCAAATTATATATTTTTAATTGGTTCAAATATGTATCATAGTTGAATACATATATATCTGTGAGTATATTACACTTGGTCTAATTTGCAACACATAATTTTAAGGGATATTTTTTTATTTTTTTAAGGGAAAGCCCACTGTGCCCCTTCACCCCTGCTTATTATATATGCCATCGCTGAGATCACACTACTTATAGGGAAAGGGAAATTCCCAACTTTCCTCTGTTCTGTGAACTTTTTTCTTTTTTTGTGAAAATTTTTCATCTCGACCACCTAATAAAAATGTACATCTAAATATATATATATATATATATAGTTATAGCTACATATATATAGATATATACATATATGTAGGTGTATATCTATATCTATATATATATATATATATATATATATATATATATATATATATATATATATATATATATATATATATATATAGAGAGAGAGAAAGAGATGTACTTTATAACATGAAGGTAGAAGAAAAGTGAACACCAAAATATTGACACAAAAGGATCGAAAGTAAATAAATAAAATAAAAAAATGGCAAAACTTAATATATATTTACCTTTTGTTGGGGCAAGAACCATGCAGCTTCACATCCCTGTTATTATATCTATCTGTATATAAATCTACAAACTTCAAGATTTTACAATAGTGGGAAAAGGGCAAATTCCTCCTTCCCACTGTTCTGCGACCTCCAACAAATTTATGCTGGCAAAAAGGATCATATGACTAATTGAACATTTCTGACAGCATTAAAAATGTTCAACATTATGAATATGTCTTTACCTGGAAAGTTGGAATGCTTCCATAAAGATAGATAGATAGATAGATAGATAGATAGATAGATAGATAGATAGATAGATAGATACATTTGTCTCAATAAACTTGTATTGTTTAATTATACTGTTTTACAAAAAAAAATAATTTATGAGTCTGCACCATGGATTTCCATTCATTCTTTTGCATAACATTATAAAATGGATGTTCCAAGGCAAGAGCATGATTTGTAGTTGCTATCATGTAGATTATGTCAGTAAATGCATTCCTGTTTGGGGAGATGAGAAAATTATGCTTGTCACACGGTTATTGTTTCTGTTGTACAGACATTGCAGCTGAATAAATAAAATATCGTATAGTTTTGTTTGAAGTATTTGTTGCTGTTCTTTTCTTTTCCTACCTACCATTTGCATTATGGTTCAGAATTAGAGCATTTGGAGACAAACTATTCTGGTTGTTGATTTCTGAAACCCTCAAAAAGAATATGGAGGGTGGCATGTGGTGCACATTTATTGCCAGATTCTACCTAATTATCTGCACATCAATCTGTATAACTGCAGTAAAAGAACAGGTTATAAGCTGACACATAGCTCTAAATAAACCCCATCTAGACTGCAGTTCCAGCGGCAGTGGTTCTGTGCTACAGTACTGACCTTTAACGTAAGGATGACGGCACTATGATGCCCGCCCCCTGGCCCAGCAATCAAAGAGCATCAATCCTCACCACTAACACCAGAGAGGGCATCTCATGTAAGAGAAAAGGATAACAAATACACAGTAAAGTATAATTTCCCTTAAGTGCACACAGAGATCACAGTCAGTCAGGGGCTGGTTGCTCCCTTGCACCCCAGGTCCCCAATAAGACTCCCCACTGGCACAGCTATAGGGTCCAGATCTCAGCCTAGTTGGCAAGCTAACCTCCAGTACCCTCTCTGTCCAACCAGTGCTTCATGTCCCTGCCCAAGTATCTGACACACACACACACACACACACACACACACACACACACACACACACACACACACACACACACACACACACACACACACACACACACACTTTAAGTTAAGTATTTATACAACTTCACAGACACTCCTGACATAGATTCTCCAATTGGGCCCCTTTACCAAGACTATAAAGTAGTAATTTAGTAATTACTGCCACCACTAGCTAATATTTATCAGCTACTCAAAGGCCCTTAAAAGGGTGTCCAGTTTTTACTGTGAAATATTATTATCCAATTGGTAAGTGTGACTAATCAATCAAGGCTTATTAGTGTGGCCTTATACAATAAACTCTATAAATATGCAATGTACTTTGGAGTTTAACTTATCACTACACAAACCAGCCACAGGTAAAAGGTTTTTAAAATGTTTAATAATAAATACTAAAAACACAAAACAATACTACTACACCACAGTGCCATTCAAGAGTTCAGATATCATACAGAAACCTAAAATAATTCTGTAGTACAGTTCTGACATAACAGAAAAAACACTTAGTCTAATCTTTATATTCCTAGCTATTTCTACATGAAAATATACTTCTAAGATAACTTACTTAAAACAAAATGCAGTGCTGAGGTTGGATATCAAGACAAAAATGCTCAATAATCTCTGGTTCTCACTGTTTAAATTGAAACAGTAGTTCTGATAAAACATTACATTATTTGTTTACACTTTCCTGGTTCCCAGGCTGACAGAAAATGTATTTACATTATTTTACACTTAGAGCAATAAAGGACATTCCACATGTAAATTCTTGTCATTATCTTTAGCCTTAAAACATTAGGCATGATGCTTACTCCAGACTCATCGACTCCAAATTCTAACTTCAAAGGAATAGCATAAGGTAATTTTAATTTCAAAGGACTAGTAAGAAATGCTGACTTAGTTTTCCTTACAGCAGATGGCAATGTTGCCACATTGTTGAAACAGCATTTCTTTACATTCAAAACACAAGCCTGTATTTCACATTTATATTTACAAATGCCAGAATTATGTATCAAATTCTATTTGACTAGGCTGGCAGCCTTCACCCTTCTTTACCAGTCTTCACATCTCTCCCCACCCAGGAGAATGCAATCTAGTTTCTTAAGTCCCCTTTGAGAAATGCCACTTGAGAGGGCTAGGTCTATCTGACTGTACCTCACCCCATTCCTTATATTGATAGCCCACCTGCATTGGCATTGCTAATCCCACTGTGGTGCTGCACTGACATATCATGTGCTTGCAACCCCAGGCTCCATCTTAGCAACTTAGCATTTTGCTAGCTGGCTTTGTTTAACTATGCTAGGGGGTTGTAATCTGTTATTACAGTGAATTTTCTTCCATACAGATAAGGCTGAAGTTTCTGCAATGCCCACACTATGGCTAGACATTCCTTTCTACAGCTGCATAGCATTCCCCCCAGGGTTGGAGCCTACGACTGAGATACACCACTGGGTGCTCTTCCCCCTCTGAAGAAATCTAGCTAAGTACAGCCCCCACCCCATGGTTCGAAGCATCCACTAGCACAACAAATTCTTTGCTGCAATCTGGACTGGCTAACACAGGGGGTCCTCCCAAGCTTTCTTAAGCTTCTGGAATGCCTGCTCACATGCTGGGGTCCACACTACCTTATCTGGCCTGTTCTTCCTTGTCAGGTCTGTGAGGGGAGCAGCTATGGTACTATAACTGGGGACAAACTTTCTGTAGTACCCTGCTGTTTCTAAAAATGCCTCACCTACTTTTTAGTAACAGGTGCAGGCCATGCCTGAATTGCTTTCACTTTGGCAGGTTCTGGCCTTATCTTACCACTCCCCAATCCATGTCCTAGGTAGGAGACCTCTGCCATACCCACCTGACATTTGCTCGGCTTAATGGTCAACCCTGCCCTCTGTATTCTGCCCAACACCTCCCTGACATGCTGAAGGTGCTCTGACCATGAATGGCTGTAGATGGCAATATCATCTAGGTAGGCAAGGGCAAACCCTCCTGCTCCTGCTAGGATAATATCTACCAGCCTATGGAAAGTCGCCGGGGCATTTTTCATCCCAACAGGCATCTTTGTGAACTCATACAGGTCAAAAGGAGTCACAAAGGCTGACTTCTCTCTAGCACTGGCAGTCAAGGGCACCTGCCAGTAACCCTTGGTAAGATCAATGGTTGTAAGATACTTAGCCCCACCCAGCTGCTCTAGGGCCTCATCTGTCCTAGGCATGGGGTAAGCATCCGATTCTTTGTGACTATTTAATTTCCTGTAATCCACACAGAACCTGGTGTTGCCATCCTTCTTTGGCACCAGCACCACTGGGAAGGCCCAGGGACTGTTGGACTCTTGAATCACCCCTAGTTCCAACATTTCCTGTACCTCTTCTCTCAGAGTCTGTGTAACTCTCTCAGGTACCCTATACGGGGCCTGCCTGAAAGGCCTTTGGGGTCATCTATCCACCTGGTGCTGCACCAGGTGTGTGAACCCTGTTTCCCAGTGAACATGTCCCCAAGTTCCTGCAACACTGTTGGATTTCTCGAACCTCGGCAGGAGATAGCTGCTGGGACATTGCCACCTCTTCCACTGAGGTGTCAGCCCGAGCCTCACTGAGGAGATCAGTCCCCAGATATCCCTCAGACTCCTCCTCCAATCCATTGCAAATGCTCAGCACAAGGCCCTCCCCATCATGGCAAGGTTTCATCATGTTAACATGGCACAATTTGTGCCCCTGCCATCTGCCTAGCAGTTCTGCCATGCAGTTAACATCATTTACCTTTCCTACCACCTTGTAGGATCCCTTCCAAGTTGCTTGCAGCTGGTTGTGTCTGACAGGAATGAGAACCATTAGTTGCTGCCCCACATCATACTCTCTAGCTTGAGCATTCCTGTCAAACCACACCTTTTTCTGTTGTTGGGCTTCTGCCAGGTTCTCCTGGGCCAAGCCCATGAATTCCCTGAGCCTTGTCCTGAGGTTTAGGACGTATGCCACAACAGACTCCTTGTGAGTCTTGCACTCACCTTCACACTCATCTCAAATTAAATCTAGAGGTCCCCTCATCCTATGCCCATACAGCAATTCAAAGGGTAAAAAATGTGTGGATTCCTGGGGAACCTCTCTGTAAGCAAACAACAGATGGGGCAAATATTTGTCCCACCCCCTCTTAAACTGATCTGCAAATGCCCGTAACATAGACTTGATTGTAGAGATTAACTTCTCAACAAGACCATTAGTCTGGGGATGGTAGGGGGTGGTATTTATGTGCTTCACCCCACAGGACTTCCACAGACAAGCCAGAAGGTCTGACATGAAATTGGCACCTCTGACAGTATTTCTTTTGGGAAGCCCACCCTGCTGACAATCTCTAACAAAGCATTTGCCACCTTCTCTGCCTCAATGGAGGACAAAGCCACTGCCTCAGGGTATCTTGTAGAATAATCCACTGCCACTAGGGTATATCCTTTCCCTGTGGAACCTGGGGTACTCAGAGGACCCACAATATCCATAGCTACCCTCTGAAATGGCTCCTCAATCACAGGCAATGGCATTAAATGATCTTTCACCTTGTCTCCTGCTTTGCCTACCTTCTGGCACTGCTCACAGGTCCTGCAGTACCCTGTTACCTCTGTGGAAAT
The DNA here is from genome assembly GCF_019279795.1 of Protopterus annectens. Lineage (NCBI taxonomy): Eukaryota > Metazoa > Chordata > Ceratodontiformes > Protopteridae > Protopterus > Protopterus annectens. The sequence goes on along the minus strand of NC_056745.1, from coordinate 1,003,069,270 downwards.
TCCAGGCCAATAGAAGTTTTGCATAATACACCTCTGTGTACAATTTATGCCCATATGACCTGAAAGGGAATATCACAGGCTATGGCTAGACGCACCAGATGGTAAGCCCTAGGCACTACCAACTTCTGTACTCTCTCACCTTCTAGCCCTCCCTCAGGGGTCCACTCTCTGTATAGTAACCCTTTGTCCCAGTATACAGATTCCTCCTTTCCTTGAGAATCAGGTGCCTCCCTAATTACCTGCCTCTGATTTTGAAATGTAGGGTCTGAGAACTGAGCCTGTCTCAATTCTCTCCTTGTAACCCTTCCCATATCTCCTTCAACAGGAAGTCTATCATCCTCTGACAGTGGTGCCTCACTGTCAGCCTAGGTACTACTACTCACCTCAACCTTTGCAGTTACCCTGTCCAAGGGAACATCAGTACCCACAAGCAGCTGTGGCTCACCTTCAGTCTCACTGCTACAGAGTAGCTCACTCCCTGAAGTAACCAGCTCACCAGTCCTGGCTGCAAGTATGCAGTCTAGGTCTCCCCCAGGCTACCAGACCCACATGCTTGTCTCCTAGCCTCACTGCATGTAACTGCATAAGCACATGGTACTGCCTCATCCAAATCCTTCTCTCTCAGGACATCTGCAGCATGGTAGTTTAGTACCCCTGCTGTCTCAAGACAACTTACTATTGGCATTTTGTCTTTTCTACTTACTAGCTCCCTCATCTTTGGTTCCCCACCTTGCCTCCACTGAGACCTGTATGCCACATGGCTCCTCTGGTTACATTCAAAACATTTAACCCTAGCTCCTGGATGTGTACCTGGACTAGTGGCTTCCCCTGCTACTGGCAGATTCTGTTGTGGCAGTCTGTGCTGCCCACCATGGGTTCCTTTAGACTCATGAGCAGAACTGGGTGTCCCCTTCCTGTGCAGGGCTGCCCTGCTGGCCAGGTATAGGTCTCCATTCTTCCCCAACTCATCTGAAGTAGCACATTGTCTATCAGCTAACCCAATCCTCATGTCCTCAGGCAAAGTGCTAAGGGCTTTTTCCCACACCAAAAGGTCTGCCAGCTCTTCAAAAGTTGTGACCTGACATCCACTCACCCAGCTATGAAAATAGGTCCTCAGTTCAGCAACATATTCACACACACTTTCATCTGGCTTGTGTCTATGCTCACAAAACTTTTTCCTATACATTTCAGGTGTTAGCTTAAAACATTCTAAAAGACATTTTTTTACAGCTGTATAATCAAAACAGACAGAGTCAGGCATTTTTGACAGAAAAGTTACAGCTTTCCCATGGAGTAAGGGGGTCAGGAACTGTACCCAGAGCCTTTGGTCAACACTATACTGTTGGCATAGCCTCTCAAACATATGAATGAAACTATCAAAATCATTCCCCTCTTTAAATTGTGGAAGAAATATACTGACTTGTTGTGCTTCTGAGGTCCAGTTACTCCCTTCCCCATTACCTCCATGACTCTGGCGAAGAGTCAACCTTTCCCTCTCATATCTCCACTGATGCTCCTTTTCTTCAGCTTCTATCTCCAAATGCCTGGCATCCAACTCAAGTCTCTTTAGCTCCAGCTGGATTTTAAGTCCACTGTAGAAAGGCTGAGCTGTCCATTATCCGAGGATATTGTATCTCCACTGCCAGTCTGATTGTCCTTCACAGAAAGGTTGAACTGTCCATTCTCTGAGGATACTGTATCTCTACTGCCAGTCTAATTGTCCTCCTGGATGCTGTTTTCTGATACAGCTGTAACCAAGGCTGCAATCAGGTCTGCCTTAGTCAGGTTTCCATGCACCAGTCCCCTATCCTGGCACATCCCCACCAGTTGGCTCCTTGTCAGATTTCCATACGCCTTGGCTGACATGCTGCCTGCTCACCCTGACTAATTAAGCTAACAAAAGAAATAAAATAATTGTGATCTGAACTCTGAGTATTCACTGCATGGCTGATTTAGAGTACAAAACACCTTCAGAGATCACTGTACATAAACTACAGGATTCACTCTACCCACACCACTACAAGCCAATTAGTATTTGCCAACGAATTAATATGTGATGTGGATATCCACCGCCACCACAAATGTGAAGTGGATCCCACCACTGCAAACCACAAATGTGATGCCTGCGCCTTGGCCCAGCACTCAAGGAGCCTCAATCCTCACCACTAACACCAGAGAGGGCATCCCATATAAGAGGAAATTATAACAAATACACATAGTAAAGTACAATTTCCCTTAAGTGCACACAGAGATCACAGTCAGTCTGGGGCTGGTTGCTCCCTTGCTCCCCAGGTCCCCAATAAGACTCCCCACTGGCACAGCTATAGGGTCCAGATCTCAGCCTAACCTCCAAGCTAACCTCCAGTACCCTCTCTGTCCAAGCAGTGCTTTGTGTCCTTGCCCAAGTAGCTGACACACACACACACACACACACACACACACACACACACACACACACACACACACACACACACACACACACACACTTTGAGATAAGTATTTATACAACTTCACAGACTCTCCTGAGAAAGGCTGACACAGATTCTCCAGCTGTGCCCCTTTACCCAGACTATATGGTAGTAATTACTGCCACCACCAGCTAATATTTACCAGCTACTCAAAGGCCCTTAACTCATTCCCCTCCAGTAAAACTCTTTTAAGTGTATACCTTTATCTCCTAGTGGTGTGGCCTGTTCCTTTAAAAATGAAGTTATCACCTTGCAATTTTAACAAATACTCATTGACAGAGGTCAAATATCAATACAGTTGTGTTTGCTATCATGTATGCTTCAATATAAAATATTCTAATACTTTGTATGTAGCATGATTTTGGAATTATTGATGCAAATATAAACAAGCAATATTTGATTGCTAGAGGAGCAGTAGGAGGTAACTGCAGATGCACCTGGAGGAGTCACTTGGATGTAATGAGGTAAAAGGGTGTCCAATTATTACTGTGCAATATTATTATCCAATTGGTAAGTGTGACTAATCAGTCAAGGCTTATTACAGTGGCCTTGTACAGTAAACTCTATAAATATGCAATGTATTCTAGAGCTTAACTTATCACTACACAAACCAGCCACAGGTAAAAGGTTTTGAAAATATTTAATAAAAACTAAAAACACAAAACAACACTACTACGCCACAGTGCCATTCAAGAGTTCAGATATCACACAGAAACTTAAAATAATTCTGTAGTACAGTTCTGACATAACAGAAAACACTTTGTCTAATCTTTATAGTCCTAGCTATTTTTACAACAAAACATAATTCTAAGATAACTTACTTAATACAACAAGCAGTGCTGAAGTTGGATATCAAGACAAAAATGCTAAATAATCTCTGGTTCTCACTGTTTAAATTGAAACTGCAGTTCTAATAAAACATTACATTATTTGTTTACACTTTACTGGTTCCCAGGCTGACAGAAACTGTATTTACATTTTTTTACACTTAGAGCAATAAAGGACATTTCACATGTAAATTCTGGTCATTAACTTTAGCCTTAAAACAATAGGCAGGATGCTTACTCCAGACTCATCGACTCCAAATTCTAACTTCAAAGGAATAGACATAATGTAATTTTAATTTCAAAGCACCAATAAGAAATGCCTGACTTAGTTTTCCTTACAGCAGATGGCAATGTTGCCACTTTGTTGAAACAGCATTTCTTTACATTTAAAACACAAGCCTGTATTTTACATTTATATTTACAAATGCCAGAATTATGTATCAAATTCTATTTGACTAGGCTGGCAGCCTTCACCCTTCTCTACCAGTCTTCACAGGCACATCTGTGATATCATTCAGCTTATGCAAGTTTTATATTGTTTGTAATGTGTCGATGTAGCTGTTTTGTTTCAGTACAATTTATAATACCTGTAGATATTTCACTGAGCACTGTAATACCACAGTCAGTATTTGCTTAACATTCTGTGGATTATTTCAGTACATGGTTACAAAAAAGTGTCTGCCATTATTATCATGAAAGTTTAGCCTTAGTGTTTCCCTTCTAAACCAGTAATAACCATTTATCCATCAGCATGTAGTTTAATCATTGCCTCATCTACAAATTCAGAGAAAGAAAAGTGAATTGAGTTATTACCTTTTTTTTTCAATTAGATTATACTATGGCATATACATCTGCCTCCTAAATTATGCCTTTTGTCTCCTCTGCCAGAGTAAGCATTATATATTCCATATGCCAATATTAAGTCCCTTACACTATGTCTCCTAATTAACTCCTTCTCTAGTGACAATCTTATTTTCATAAAGTATCAGTTCACTAAATCTGGACCATTTTCTTAACAGTTCTATATACCTTATCATTTTCATTTAACATCTTTAAATCACTTCACAGCTTCTTTGATAACCTTCCATGACCTTTGCACATCAAATCTTGTCTCTGGTTTTACAAAGAACTGACATGCTCATCATGGGAGATGACATTTGCTATAACAGTAATGTCTGTCTCAAGGACAAGAACTATGAAAGAGTCTGTTCATTATACAACTATACATTGCTGGTTAAAGAACGCAAATATTTGTAAGCGGTCTGGTTTTGCATTATGATTAATAACTAAAGCAATAAGCTGTTTTTCTACCAAGAATACATTTGGAGACTTTATTAATGCCTCTGAGTGTCAACTAAATAAAGGCAGTAAGTTTACTCGCCTTAGATATAACAAAGAATAAAACAGAATTTCTGGGCTTATTAATTATATACAATGGTTTGATTGATACATCTCTTCCAGCTTAAGGACTGCTCATTTTATAAACTGCAGTGCAAAATAATTGTAGTAAATATAACTGCCAATAATGTCTTTTGGTTTATTATTGCACACGTAATGAGCATATATAATGCAACAATAAGAAATGCAAATTACCATCATGTATGTCATTTGTTTTTTTTTTTCAATTTGTGCTCACATTTTAAGTACTGCAATGTTTTACCCATACCCCTCCACCTGAGGATAAATACTTACATGCAGACACAAACATGTGGACACACAGACTCAAACAAATGCATTATCTTTCTATCTGAGAAATCAAAAAATAACTCTTTGAAAAGGTGTGACCTAGATTGTAATGTGAAGAATGAATGGCTGAAAATACAGATTTACATATATTAAGTCCTAGATTGTCATTTGTCAGAATGTTTGCTTTTCTGTGAAGTATGGTAATCTTGGAGTTAGTATATATAAATCTGAAATTTAAAGAAGAAGATGGATGCTCAACATTCAGTCTTCTTTTTTGTTTTATTTTTTTTCAGCATTTTGGGAATTGACATTTGGAGTCTTAACATTTTACTAGAGAGCAAGTCATACAATATGTGGACCCTTCTTTATCATTTGTAAAATATTATGCCTAAGGTTAAATGTTTTCAAAGATTCACAAAAATAAAGTGACAAGATTTCACTGTTTAAAAACTTGTAAACCTTTTTGTTCACAATTTTAAAACATCTTAGCATTTTAATTTTACTTAGTATGATGCTAATGAATTGAATATGACTAATCATGATTGTCATTGATAACTTTGTAGCAAAGGGTACCAAACATCATTACATACTTAAAAAGGTGCGTTCATTTCGGCTTGATGGCCTGTCACCCTGCTCTTACGGTCATTGAGAGCCAGAATAGAACCAGGCTACCCTGTGATCCTGAAATGGATTAAACAGATAATCAGATAGAAACTAAATGTATTTATTTATTTTTATTTGAAATAGAAAAACATAGCTTTATCCAGCACTTTGATTGACAGAAGCTTTAGTATTCATCAGAACATAGAGATACAAAATAATATTTTGTATATCTGCTATTGTTTTTAATTTACTGAAAAAGTTTTCTTTGAAAATGACAGACTTTGACCTGTTCGTTCTGAGGCATGTTTTCAAGTGCTTCTTGCTTTTGAGTACTGTATTAAATCAGTTTCCATGAGTTCATAAAACTTTCCAAAAAGGCTTAGAGAGTGATTATAGTTACAAAGAAAGTAAGAAAGAAAGGAGAAGAGATTTTCCCATGATAAATGCCCCTCACATGTTTTTCAAGAGCATTGTAGGTCACAGACGGATAAGTCTCCATGAAGCTGCATATGCAAATGTCATCTGATCAGTTAATGAATGCTGTTATTTTCCACAGCTGGAGACAGTGATTAGAAAAGAGATCGAAGTTTGAAATTGACTAAGGATGGGCCACCCTGCCAACTTGACAGGGTCACAAGGATACAGGGAAGTCATTTATTATTGCTATTCATTAAAGAAAGGTTATTTTCATCTTTCCAATTACTTTGCTTACTTAGGGATGCTCAGTAACTTCTCCACTGACTGTTGTCAATGTTACTGACCTCTGTATTAATCAATACTTATTTGCATTTTTTGGCGCTCATTAAAGATTGTCACTGCCACCAAAAGGAAGATCTGTTTTCTTATTATTCAAGTTATAAATATTTAAAACATTGAGAAGGCTTACCGCTACTTAATTAACCTTATATTTCCATGGGCAGTAGTTAGCCTACTGCATTCTGAAACTATGTATGACAGTACAGTTTAAATTACCCAAAGTTTACATGTGTGATTCTGAGCAATGACCACAGCTACAGGTTTGATTTCAAAACATCTTGGATTTTCTGCCACAGTATGTTTTCCTTACAGCCTGTACCAATCCTAGCACAGTGCAAACAGCTGTTGCAGGAAGACATCTGCACAGCAGTGATAATCATGTACAACATCATCAATCTACTGTGCAGATAATGTTGTATAACAAGAGTATTCTACTTGCCAATATTTTCAGAATGTGATAAAAAAGAAATACAATTGCCATACATGATTCAACAGCTGATACCTTACACACCTCAACTGAAAGCAAAAACATTTTGAGTATTTTGTAGTTAAGAATTGTGTTACTTTCTGTAAAAGTTATTTTAATTTATTCTTTCACTTGTCAATCGTGAGGAATCTAGAGCCTATCCCAGCATTTACTGGGTGCATGGTAAAGGAACTAATCCTGAGTGGTGTGTCAGCCCATCATTGTGAAATGTATGACGTATGATAAATGTGTATGTAATGATGTTTGGAAGCCACAGATAATGATGACTTAGAGAGCAACAGTGGTCTTTAAATAAATGTAAGTGTATGAAACTCATTCTCTTGTTACACAACATTGCTTTTTTTAAACTTCCCATATTTCTTTGACTAATTTTAGGAAGTACACAAGTTACACTAAAAGATAAGTGGAAACACATCTTTAGCTGGTTATTATTATAATGTTTTAGAGCAATGCTGTAGACAGTAGATCACTTGAAATCAAAAGTTGGAACTCAGAGATTATGGAAAAAATATATCCAGTTCTATTCAACTGAAGATGTTCCTACAAATCCAGATATAATCAGAAGTAATAACTAAAGTCCATTTTGAATGCATTGTATTCAGGTATCTACAATTATAAAAGTTTTCCATCTGAGGCATTTTCCCAGCAAGTGCAGAGCAAACCCCTTAGAGATGAAGATGCAAATTAGACACTCACTTTGTCCTGGTTATGATGGCAGCAGTGTTAATAGTTAAAAATGATTTCCCATATTACAGATTAGGATGTAACTGTACCTTTGGAATGTTATCACTGATTTATTCCTTGTAGTGGAGAGCATGTTTTGTGAAGCATTGCTGTTTTACTATTTCTGTCTAAACACGTGTATAGTGAATACAGTGGCATGTCAAATGTAACAAATGTTGTGGCCTCATCCAGGTGTATTCTGACTACCATGCAACTCTGACAGCATTCCTTTTATTAAAAAAATATTTTGCTTTGAGACTTAATTCTCCTTTATCTTGCAGTACACTAGCAAATTAAACCAGATAACAAGAAATGACCCTGATAAAAGTGAAAATTGTGACCTCTGACCTTTGGTTTCATATTTTTGTTTCTGATACAACTTTCACTTTCACAGTTAATATAGTTTTATGTGATCTCTCAAATAACAGAACATAAGAATAAAACATTTGTCTCTGTTTATCCATTTGATAAGCTTACGGTGAATATGACAAATTATTCTGTTTATATGTGTCAGATTAACAAATCAGTGAAGCAACTGGGCGAGTCTTGAAACACAAAGATTGAATGGCCGAAAGAACAAACCCACATATATTAAGTCCAAAATGCCATTTCTCAGAATATTCCCTTTTCTCCAAAGTATGGTGATCTTGGAGCCGGTATATATATGTTTGGAGGGATGCAGGAGGGATTTGCCCCCCCCCATACACAAAAAGAAGTTTTAAGGGGAAAATCCAAACCAAAAACACAGAGTCTGCATAAAGAGTATCAGAACAAAAACCTTAAAAACACACAGGATACTCCAATGCAGTAACCAGGAGCAATCCAAGCCACAGGATAATCTACAAATGACTTTATTCATTTAAGCCCTTTTGTCCACAAAAATAGTTGGACTTCATCAAAACTGAATAAACACAGTATAAGATGATTTAAATAACAACCTAACAGTCGGTTGACAACAAAAACAACTACTACATATTAAATAAAATAAAATGCAAAAGACTAAAAGACAAACTATATTTTGAAAAAAATGTCATCAATAAAGTATATGAATATAATGTATCATCTTTTAATATGTATATATTAATTTATCTATTAACTTGTTCATTCCTCCATGTTCAATATCTCCATGGGCTATTTGTACCACTAGGGATCAGAGTCAAGAGGGAGTAATAGTGTTATTATCTGTTGAGGGAGATCACAATGCTAGTATTAATCCCCAGTATCTCTACCTGTGCATCTGCAATTGGTATGTTCCTACACCTGAGGACTCTTTCATGTTCCCACACATGCCGAAGCAGACTGAAGTATTATGTGCTGCTATGAAGTATGGATTGTGATCTCTACTTGACTGGCTGCAGTTTTCTTCTCCCTGAGGGGATATAGATGACTAATCACTTCCTTCCTTCCTGACTCCTCTGTGCTAGATCCTGCAGCTCATGAGTCATTAATCATATGTGGGCTGTCTGGTGGAATGTCATGGCTTTATCTCTATAAACAAAGGAGCTGGTTAAAAAACATTTTTTTTTCATTTCACATTAGAGCTGATGTGGTATATCTCTATCTATCTATCTATCTATCTATCTATCTATCTATCTATCTAATTCTTTAATTAAATATTTTGCATCTCAGTCCAGTATTAATCTAAGAAGCGCATTTATTTTCATGCCTGTTAACCAAGAAGTATACTGAAATTAATGTGGAAAAACTGGCAAAAGTTTTTTTAGAGGTATTGTACTCCTACGCCTGTCTGGAATAATGTACTTCAGGAATAAGGAATGGAGATTACTTTCAATAGTCAATTGTCTAACTCAGACGACCAATGCAGATTCCTATCTGACTGTCGAAGAATAGATCAGTCTTTATTTTTGCATGTACATTGCAGTTTGGTCCTCAACTTCTTACTTGCAAAATCATGGACAAATACAAAAATAATCAGAGATAATCAGTGGCACTTTAAAATATTAACACAACTAATATAGAAAGTTGACAGAAAAAGAGATTGTGAATTAAGATGTATTTTTTAAAGTAAAAGACTATAATTATTGTCATTATTTATTAAGTGTAATTTCTCCAAAAATTAACAGTTTTATGAGAGATTAGGAGAGACACAGTAAGATTTTGAGCCAAAATCAGAGACATCCCTGACAATCATGAGCAGTTGTAAATTATTCATTGGAGATGGTTATTGGAGTTTGGTTATATACTGTACATACATTTTTGTGATTTTATTTTTATTTTATTTTATTTTTATTTTTTAGAGTGAATTGAGTTTTCTTGTCCATTTACATCTGGAAATTAAGGTAAAATATGCAGTTTTGCTCAGACTCAGATGTCTGAAAACTAGAGTTGAAACACTTGCTTTTGTTCTGGTACAAAACTCTAGACTAGATCCAGGCTTCACAATTTCTATGTGGTGTGATTAGGCACATTTAAAGACCCTTGTTTTACAGTCTTTACTTTTTAATGGCTATTTATTTATATTCAGTCACCCAAGCTAATAACCCCCTCCTAGCCTTCATGTTATAACAGCTGCTGAGGCAAACATATGAAGGAAAATGTGAGATTCCAGAAGAAAAGAAAAAACAAAAATAGAACAGGCTTAAAACAAATTGAGTGATTATTAAATGATGGTTCTGTATGTAGCACTTTTTGTATTAGGTTACAGATAAGGAAAATTACTTTTTAAACAAAACTTGACATTTGGAGGTCTTTTGCCTTTCAATTCCTCTACCACAGGTAGTTGCTCTCCTCACCTGCAGAGGGCAATCCACTTTCCAGCAGAAAGTCTTATGGGAAATGTACAGCAGTAGTGCATCACAGGGTTGTTACTGTGAACTAATCATTTTCTGCATTCAAAAATGGAAGCTTTACCAGCATTCTCAATGTTTAGTATGTTCAAGGAAACAAACAATGTGCTCTCTCTCCCTTCTGGTTTATAATTTTCCTACATCTGAGAAAAATAACCAACTGCACTATAAATACTGCAATCATTCCACGGTGGTACAGCGGTAGCATTGTTACCTCACAGCAAGAGGTTCTCCTGTTTGATTCTCGGCTTGGCTTGGGAGTGCCATCTTTGTGGAGTCTGCATGTTCTCCCCATGGTTGGGTGGCACTCAAAAGACATGCGTGTGTAAATGGGCATGCCTTCATTGAAGGTTGGGCGTCGAGCTTGCACCTCAGTGTTTCGTAAAAAAAAAATCTACTTCCAATCATTAGTGGACCGGAGTTCCGCTGTGGCGACCCCTAACTGGGAAAAAGCTGAAAGACAAACAACAACAACTATAAGTACTACAATCACTATTTCAAGGAGAAGAGAGATTCAGTCCAAACTACTGAGTGGAAGACTGAGCAGCCCCAAACAAGATCAGGCCATTCACAGTATGTTATTTTAAATAAGGTGGGGGAGGGTAGGTTCCTTCCTTACTGTGTCCAGACTTCTGTCCTCTGTAATTACTAATACCCAGAGAAGTGCTATAGGTAGATGTCCAAGCTATCTAGAATACAAGTTGCTCAAACATCTGAAGGCGATATTCCTTCTATCAAACATGAATGATATATTGCAGCTCTTCACCGTTATTTCATGTCCTGATGTTATCTGTGTTCTGATTAACAGGCTAATTCTGAATTATTTTTAAAATTCCTTCTTACTGGTATCATAAACTCAGATAATTCAATTAATTATAAAGGTGCTACCATGAGTTATTGATTTCTGTCATACAAACTGCACAGCGAGGGATAAGAAAGATCTAAAAAGACTGCTATACAGAAATGTATCAAGTATTCTTTCATTAGCTGACATTTTTTTTGTTTTGTTTTCTTGTTCACTGAAGAAACCTTTTTTTTGTTCCCTGATCAGTTTGGCATCTGTAGTTTGAGTTTGTGTGTGCTTTTTTGTATAAGCGTGCATTTTGTCTGTGGGGGGTTTACTTGTTTCTTAACATTACATTTTCATGGGACCTAAGTTTGAAGTATTTTTTTAGTTTCTGACAGAAGCATAGTTTTTATTTATTTATATGTTTGTTTGTTTATTTATTTTAGCGGGATTATGCAACTATGGAGCAGAGGAGCAGTCGTTTACACATAGCCACCCATGCCTTCAGTGGCTGCATAATCTCAAAGTTTGTATGTAGTACTAGTATGAATGCTGAATGTGCTGCCCCTGTGAAGGTGTAGGGCAAATAATTCCATTTAAACATCTTTTTATGTGTTATTATTAGTGTTTTTGATATGCTGATGGACTTGTTTTTTCCAAAATATTGCAATATTGGTGTCAATAAGATTAAGTTAATTAGTTTTTGATTTTGATGTCAGTGAGTTAATTTATATTTGTTTTATAAAATGACTTAGTTAAAAAATAATCATTGCAGAGTCAGTATTAGTCCATTCTGTTTTATTTATCTTTAACAAGGTAAGTTGGATGATCTGTATATCATTTTCTTTTATATACCACATACAAAGCAAGATGAGTAATATATTAAAACAGATTCATTATGAGTTAAGATATGATCTGCTAAGTATTTACTTTTGAATGTTTTAGCATCAGTGCCTGGCATCATAACATTTTCTGCTTTACCCGTGTATTGATCACAAAATGTTACAAGAAACAAACATTAAGGCATGCTATTACTGCATATCTATACAGTGGAGTTTGCTAAATTGTACTCATAGCAAATAGGATTATGTATTTCACTTTTGCTCATTAATAACACTAACTGGTACCCTTGGTTTCATTTTGGCAGTTAATGCTCCATTCCATAGGAATGTACGTATGCACGTATTGTTATATTGAACTGGTGAGACATTTGTGGTCAAACATAGTTATAGATGAGCTTTGCACTTAACACTGCAATACTGAGATTCTAAAAAGTAAATTGTAAAAGATTGCATTCACAACTGCTGCTAGGACAACACATAGTTTCTGTTACTAGAGCAACATATCCCCATATAATTATTTTTAACCACTCTCCATTTATAAAATTTCCACATGACATGTAGGGACAGGGAACACTGTTTCACTGATAAGATGTTTATTATTTAAATATTTCTTTGTATGAATAAAAATTAGTATTTCAGATTAGGTTCAAATACCTATAGTTGTCATTTTAGTGGACATTAGCTTAGTCTAAGCATCAGAAGTTGCAAAATGAGTATAATAACTGATGTTAAAATGATCAATACTGTTCTTGAAAGAGTAGTACAAAATGAATTCTTCAGAAAAAATTAAATATATTTGTATGAACAAATCAGTGCTCTTGCAAGTATTCAGTTAAAGATTATATGAAACATTTGTAATATGTAGATGCACATCTTTGTGGAAGGTGCATTTATAATCTTTCTTTCTTTCCCAATTGTTGAATAAAATGAAGCACCCATTCAATAACAATGCTACATTCCTTTGCTTCAAAGCGACCACTATCTAACTAAACAATATGTTCTGACTGAATGCTGCTTCTTATCTTGTTTTTAATCACATTTCCTATACAATCTGTTCTGAATGGACTTTTTGTAACTGACTTTAACCTTTAGATTATGAACAATCCTTTTTTTAGATCTTGCCTGTCAACCTATCTGTGTAATCTTATATGATAGAAATCAGTAACTACTGATAGTGCACCATTTAATTCTTATTAATTAACCTTTGCAAGGAATTCAATTATCTGTGTTCCTAATACAAGTAAGAAGGAATTTTAAAAAATAACTCAGAATCAACTTGCATATTAAAAGTTATCAGGGGTTTTGTTCATGCTTTACCACTCTTTGGTTGAGACTGGCTAATGCTTTTAATGCAAATAGTTTCAGCACTTGCCTGTTTCACTATTGCAGCCCTCCTGTGCAGTGTATATCTAGTTTTTCTTCCTTGGATATTAAATTTGAATTTCGAAATCCACATAGTTAATATGAGGTAGCTGAACTGGTCAGAAGTGCCATAATAATGTAGCATCATATTGAAACTCCTGTCTATTTCTAAAATCCAACAATAGTATCTGTTAGAAAAATGGAAAGCATATATAACTGATATGAAAACAGTATCTCACAGAAATTAAAAGAATGTCTCAGTGGTTATGAAATTTGATTCACAGATCCACAGTCTGGAGTTCTCTCTTAAACCTCCAGTCACCATGTCAAGCTTGAATGTTAATCCCTGTCCAATGCAGACTCCATAAAGAAGACTCACCCGGGGCTGGAGCAACATGTCCGGAAATGAAACATTAACAGAAAAAGAGTGATTAAGATACCCTCTTGGACTATACAATATATTACACTGGGTATGGTTTTTGGTCTTTGTTCAGTGAACAAAGAAGCAGATAATGAAAAAAGACATGCAGATATGCATATATCTGTGTAGATTTTCTTTAATGAAATTAAATAAATGTTCTTATTTCTTGTGAAAATAGTCAGAACTACAATGTCACTAATGGAACACGGACAGTTTTTATTTAATAGGTTTGAGTTAGGTAAAAGAAAAGTAAGTCTGCTTTAGTATGGAGAGATGTTTTGTATGTTTTTGTTTGAAGGTTCACTCTGAGAAGATGTGCCTATGTGTCTTTCACACCCAATCCTAAAATGTAGAGATGTGGATGGAAATGGCACACTTTTCTTAAACATGGTCATCTTTTTTCTATACTTATGGCTTGTGGAGATAAATAAAAAAGGAGGACAAATAAACAAGAAAAAATGATGATTCATGAAAAAGCAGTGCAGGCAGAACCAAGTGATGTAGAGTGATGGCATATATCTAGCTGCAAATGCCATGACTATAATCTAATGATGATACTCTGGTAGCATAACAGAAAGCTTTGCTAAATGTTTCAGGGAATTCAGCATGCTAAGTGATTTAATGAATGTAATATATATAGAAACATTGTATTCCTTTATACTGTATTTGCTGAACTGTAGAATGAGATTCTAAGCCTTTCCAGAATGTGCTTTTTGTGCATTTATCATGTGACTGCTCCTCTATTCCTACACTCACCCTTTAAGCTTTTGACTCAACTCCTTTTCCATCTTGAATGCTTCTATGTCTACCCTCTCCACCACACATTCTAGAAATCTATTATAAGGGTCCAAAACTCTCTAATAAACTACTTACTCAGATAACGAGAGTAGTTGGCCCTGCATTTGCTGCCTCTTCACCCCTCCCCAACACTTTCTCTCTTATACCTGATGACATTACATATGTTATGATTCTATGGACTAAAATTTTGTCGAAATGTCTTTTCTGGTTTCTATAGAGAAAAACTCATGTTCCTGGTTATACTCTTTATCCTTCCATGAATCTTTCTGTTGGCTTTGTTCTGGAATTTTTCCATCCGTATGACATTCCTTCCTTTATATGTTTTACAGAAATGACTACAGTTCTCAAAGTATAGTCTGATCAGGGCCTCATAGTTTGAAAGCATTATCTCTTAGCTTTTAGATTTTCTCTTCCCAAGCATACAACCCTGCATTCTGCTTGCTTCTACCCCTGCCATAACATCTGAGATTATTGTTCTCATCGTCTTTTTCCATACTATTGACATTATTTCAACTTACCCACCTGAAACTTTACACTTTGGGTTGCTAAGAGCAACGCACAGTGCTTTGCATTTGATTGTAATTAACTTAAAGTGTCACCTTTCTGGTCAAATGTAGCCTTTCCAAATTCTTCTTCTGCTGCATCCACCATTTTATATTAGTGGGGACATCGATTAACAGTTCAAAATATGAAATTCCAATTTTTATAAGCTGAAATCCAAGAATTACACAGATGATTTTTAAGTAAACTTTCTAGTCATTATCATAACGTCTTTAAAATTATTAGGCTTAGATATATTTATATTTTTTAGTGAGGTAGAGTTTTGATCAGTATTGACAAATTGCAGGTTCAACCCGTGTGAAATACAAAACAAACAGAAATTTAGAAATGTAAGCAATAACAAAGTAGTTCAGTCTAGTTACATACAAATAATGTATATATACTTTCTAGTAAATAAGCACAATGCCATGTATAGTCAGTCAATCACAGTGCAATATACAGTATAAACCATTTCTAAAGTGGGTCAATCTTCAGTAAATCTTGAGAGAGGAGAAGAGACTGGAAAGAAGGTAGGGATAGTGTGTTAGGTGATATTCTGCTGAAGAAGGAACATTTGGCTTGGATGAAGAAGAGCTTTTAAGAGCTGAATTCAGAATTTGGAATAAGTGTTGATTTTCTTTAGGGTAATAGTGAGAGCTTGCCGAAGAGTATGTGCTGAGATGAGAAAGCATATACAGTGCTGTGGAGTTTGGTCATATGGGAAATGAGAGCTGCTGTGGCTTGCAAGTATGTTTTAGGTCATGGGGTTAAAAGATGGTCATGGTTTATGAGACATTTGTGTAGCTCACATAAGTCCAGCTGGAGTTAGCATTGAATATTGGTGTGAGAGTGACCTGACTGGTAAATGACCATGTCATCAGCACAGAAGATAAGTGGGAGATCAAAGGTCACAAGGAAGTTTGTTATTGAATATGGAGAACTGTAAGGAGACATGGATTCTTGTGGTACACTTTTGGTAATAAGTGCAAATTCTGATTGGTAGGATTCTATTTAACACTGGGGTGTCTGTCAGTCATGAAATTTGTCAAAGCTATGCCTCAGCAAGCATAAAGGCACTCAGAAAAAACAACATCTAACACCACACTTACTGTCACTCTCAGTGGAGCCCCAAACACTAAGCCCCTAAGGCAATCAGACACATTTTCCAGGACTATCATTAAAGGGGACTCCATTGTAAGATATACTAATTCCCTTCTAACCAGGCTGAAAAATGAGAAGTAAACGTTAGTTGCTTATCTGGAGTCAGGATCCAACAAATCATGCATACACTCAACTCATTATGTCACAAGTACTAGTATGATTCTATCATAGTCCATGTAGGTTTAAGTGACCAGAGATGTACCTTCTTGGACTACATGGAGAGAGATATTATGGAGATTTCAGACTATGTGTCTCAGGTTGGTATGACCCCGGCATTGAGCAGCATATTACCATCACTGAGGACGATGCCACAATATGAGCAAAACATGATTGACCTCAAGGACTGATTGTCTTTCAGGTGTCTTTCTAAGGGGATACAATATTTTGTCAGCTTGGGAAGACATGGTTAATAGACCACATTGCTTTGCCAAGGGTGGTCTGCACCTTTCCCCTCTAAGCTTGCAAATACTGAATAAAGCTTTATCCATCCCTCTAGTGCCTTTTTTAGGCAATGCCAAACTGACAAACATAGTGACATAACAAAATCAACTCAACTGAACCTCAAGATGTTACTGCTCAATGCCAGGAGCTTAAATAAAAATATACTCCCTCTATGCATTCCACACTCTCAAAAATATAGTCGTGTGCAGTTACTGAGACATGTTTTAAAGTGGCATACAGTAACCAAGAAGTGCAAAGGTTTCAGTGTCTTCTACACTTTTAGACTTGTAGCTGCACAGGCAGGTGTTACGGGTGTCTCCATATACATTTGTATCACACATTCCTTTTAAAACTTTCCCCACCTTTAATGTGACTTATAACCTGTACAATTCAATTGAAAAGCAAACAAATCTGTTAGGGGAAAAATATAAAAAATAAAAAACGTACAATAAGCTGGTTGCATAAGTGTGCACATTCTTAAACTAATACTTTGTTGAAGCACCTTTTGATTTAATTACAACAGTCAGTCTTCTCGGGCACACACCTGCCATCAATTAAAGAGACTCTGGTTAACCCCAAATAAAGTTCAGCTGTCCTAGTAGGATTTTCCTGACATTTACTCAGTTGGATGCTATAGCAAACGACATGGTTCACAGAGAGCTTATAAGGCATCAAATGGATCTCATTGTTGAAAGGTATCAGTCAGGAGAAGGGTACAAAAAAATTTCCACAACATTTGATATACCATGGAACACAGTGAAGACAGTCATCAAAAAGTGGAGAAAATATGGGGCAGCAGTGACATTGCAAAAAACAGGTGATGAAAAGACAAGATGAAAACTGGTCAGGGAGGCTGCCAAAAGACCTATAGCAACACTGAAGGAGCTACAGGAATTTCTGGCAAGTACTGGTTGTGTACCACATGTGACAACAATCTCTTGTATTCACCATATGTCTGAGCTATAGGGTAGGGTTGCAAGAAATAAGCCTTTTTTACACAGGAAAAACATCCAGGCCTGGCAAAATTTTGCAACACAATACATCAAGTCTCCCAAAAGCATGTGGTAAAATGTGTTATGGTCTGATGAGACCAAGGTTGAACTTTCTGGCCACAATTCCAAAAGGTGCATTTGGCGCAAAAAGAACACTTTGCATCACCAAAAGAACACCATTCCCAGAGTGAAGCATGGTGGTGGGAGTACCATGCTTTGGGGTTGCTTTTCTTCAGCTGGAACTGGGGCTTTAGTCAAGGTGGAAGGAATTATGAACAGTTCCAAATCCCAGTCACTTTTGGCCCAAAACCTGCAGACATCTGCTAGAAAGCTGAAGATGAAGAGGAATTTCACATTTCAACATGGCAATGACCCTAGGCATATACCCAAATCAACAAACGAATGGCTTCTCCAGAAGAAAATTAAAGTTTTGGAATGGCCCAGCCAGAGCCCAGACCTAAATCCAATAGCAAATCTGTCGGGGGACCTGAAGAGGGCTGTGCACAGGAGATGCCCTCGTAATCTGACAGATTTGGAGAACTTATGCAAGGAAGAGTGTGCAAATATTGCCAAGTCATGATGTGCCATGTTGATAGACTCCTACCCAAGAAGATCGAATGCTGTAATTAAATCAAAAGGTGCTTCAACAAAGTATAAGTTTAAGGGTGTGCACACTTATGCAACCAGCATATTGTACATTTTTTATTTTTTTATATTTTTCCCCTAAGAGATTTGTTTGTTTTTCAATTGAATTGTACAGGTTATAGGTCACATTAAAGGTGGGAAATGTTTTGGAATTATTTATTTTGGGCTCATTTTTTATATCACAAAACCTGACATTTTAAAAGGGGTGTGTAAACTTTTTATATCCATGGCAAACCAAATGTGTGTGTCACATTTCTGTTGCATGGCTAGCCTTGTAAAAGCCATAGTGGTCATTAAGGTTTTGTACTCCTATGAACCTATATACCTATAAACAGGGAGTGGTATATAGACTAAAACCAATTTCAGTTAGTTAGTTTTGGAGAAGATAGTTGTCAATGAGGTCAAAAGCATTTGCTGGGCTATACATAGGACACCTGTAAGGAGGCCACTAACAGAGTTTTATAGTAATGTCATCAATTAGGGACCAAAGTGTTGTCATAGTACTATATCCAGATCAGATTCCATGCTGTTTGGAGGAGAGTAGGTAGTACTGCTGGATATATAGACAGATCTGGGTGTAGACTATTGTTTCTAGTTGTTTACTCAGAAT
This sequence comes from Protopterus annectens, assembly GCF_019279795.1. Classification (NCBI taxonomy): domain Eukaryota; kingdom Metazoa; phylum Chordata; order Ceratodontiformes; family Protopteridae; genus Protopterus; species Protopterus annectens. Next base: position 1,003,050,314 of record NC_056745.1, on the reverse strand, counting down.
TAGGAGGATAGTTTTCCAAATCTGTGGCATGATGTTTTGTATAAGTCATAGATTATGTATGTGGGTGAATGAAATACTTAAATATTCTCTGCAATGCTATGTTTACCAGAAGATTATGTTGTCAAATCTAGGAAGGGTATCAGTTGAAAAGTTTTCAAGTAGAATCGAAACTTCTTTGGGATGTGTTATTTTGAAGTGGTTGAGGGGGATCAATGGTGATGGAGTGGGCAATGCATGATCTGTGGTAGGTATGGAGTTTACTAAGGAGAGATTGCTAAATTCTTTAAGAAAAATCTTCTGGAAAAAAGTTTTATTGTAGCACATTAAATAGTGTTTGTGGACAGGGTATCATGAGTTTTTCTTCCTGTAAGAAGGTTAACATCATTCCAAAAGTGCTTAGGGGAATTTTAGCGAATAATTTGTTTCTTTTTTGGAAATCTCTTTTGTGCCTTCTGATGGACTTCTTGGCTAGGTTACCTAATGTAATAAAGCAGATGCCGTTATCAGTTGTGGGTGCCTATTTCTATTTTTACCATGCTTCATCAATTAGAGTTAAAAGCTATTCAAGTTCATTGGATAGCCATTCAATTTTGGTGGGTTTATAAAGCCTGTGGATAAGTAGAAAGAACTGTCTTTCAGTTGGAGAAGAATGTTGATTATGCCTACAATTGCTGTACTAGGATCATGTAAAGAGAATATATGGTACCAGTTGTCGGCTGTGAGAAAGGATCTAAATATATCAATATTAGCACTACTCTGTTTCCTGAAGACTTTTAATATTGATGGCAGTTTAATAGGGTGGTTGACAATTGTAAATGTGGTTGGGTAGTGTTGTCTTAGTGATGGTGACAGAATATTTATACTGGAGATGGAGTTTGGTATTTTTGTAGTGGCTGAGAGTAGAGTATTTGGAGGACCTTAGGTTAGGTTTTGTTGGTTCTTTTATGAGTTGTTGGAGATCTAATTCTGCTAGGAAAGTACCCATATCAGATGAAAGATGGCCAAGATAATTAAGAATGGAGTCACCTAGAATGAAAATGTTACTATTTTTGGGACAGTTATAAAGAATGTTAGTGATTTGAATTTATTTAGGGAAAGGGGGTGGCAAATAGGCTGTTGCAATCAGCAGTGGTTAGCCTTTGAGAGTTTGAAATTTTAGGAGAAACCATTTAGGACTAGAATATCGGAGGAGGAGGAGTTTCCTTGCGCAATATATCTATCTGTGTGTGTGTGTGTGTGTGTGTGTGTGTGTGTGTGTGTGTGTGTGTGTGTGTGTGTGTGTATATATATATATATATGGAAAGTGCTACTTTTGTCGACATTTGTTTAGTCCATACAATTTGGTCGACTAAACAGATGGTCAACACTTGTCAACAAAAATAGCAGATCGGATGATTCTCGGGGTTGAGGAATTTTCCTTTCCTTGAAATTGCACTGTCTTGGAGTTAGAATATATAATTTGCAGGGCATATGTGAGGGTGCAGGGGGAAAACAGTGACTTCATTTTAATTTTGTTTTTAGGTGTTTGCATACACTGAGATTGATGTTCATCACTGCTTACTAGCATGTTGACATGCATGATGTCAGTCATTTGGTGTTGCCATTATTTACATCGATACCTGTGCCATTTAATAAAGATAAGTAAATACACACACACACACACACACACACACACACACACACACATATATATTTATATATATATATATATAAATAAATAAATATAAATATATGGGTTCTGTTTGGTCAACAGATGGTTTGGTTGGCATCCGTTTAATCAACCACATTTGGTCTATTATACAGATAGTCGACAAGTGTGCAAGATCAACGATCCCCGGGTATGGGACTATTTCCTTTCCTGGGGAACTGTGCGATCTCAGAGCTAGCGTATACAATTAACAGGAGGTGTGGGGAAGTGAAGGAGGGCTTGCCCCTTCCTTGGAAAAACAATGTTTTAAAGATGAACAGCAGAAACCACCAAATTTTCAGCTACCAAAACAATTGTAGGAATTATTTAGCAGAAAAATATTCAAAGCATCCACAGTTTAGCACTTTCATCTTCTCATTACCAAGACATCATCAGAACTCTGAATGCAACTCAAACTAGCTCCATTTTAAAATGATGCAAATAAAGACACACCACTAAAACAAACCAATCATCAAAAAATTAGTGATGTAACAGTAAAAAAAAAAAAAAAAGAACAAATTCTTAAAGTGAACACAGGCTCAGTTAAGTTCTCTAAGTATCCCATGCACACAAAGAAAACACGTTTTTCTTGATGTTAGCCCCACTAAAAAATGCTAACAAAATTCTTTGAAAAAATTTTGTACAATATTTTATGAATAAATGACACTGAAATAACAATGTGCCTAAAATTAAGGCACATCAACATAATCTACTTGCTCCTCTTTTAAGCTCACTACTCATTGAAATATTCTCATTTAAACCAGGAAAGTTTGTAGCATCCAGCCTGAATTGCCAGTACATTTCCTACTGAAGCAGCTTGTTCTGCCAATCAACTACAAAAGGAAAAATGTTTACTTGTTCCAAAACCAAGAAATTATACATTGTGAAACCAGTACAAACAACAGCATCCTTGGCTAAGGCACTTTTATCATCTTTACATTGAATATTGTAAAGATGTTTGTAAATGAGGTTGTTTACAGCATTTTTAGATTTACCCATGTAAATAGTGGGGCATGATCCACAGGTAGCTATATAAATAACAATTGAATTTTCCACCGTGACCAGCCATATCAAGTTGTCCTAGTAAAGGGCCTTTGCAGAGTGTATTAATATAGGGGCATTGATGGCAATGCCCACATTTCTTAGTGGATGAAAGACTGGCATGGCCGTCAATGGGCTTCTCCAACTGATATTTTATGTTCCATTTATTTTTGTATGCAAAAAATGGTAATGGGGAGAAAATGGTTTTTGCTTTTGTCACTTTGCCACAAGGACCAATTCTTATGTAAAATCTCTTCAATGTCCTTGACATCTGACGTATAATGTAGTAACATGTTACTATGACCCTCACCATCAAAATTGTTGTCCTTTCTTACTACTTGACTTAATCCACTACTGATAATTGAGGCATATTTGTGTTTCCTCTCAGCCCACATTTTATCTCTTATGGAATTCAAGAGGAGAGGGGGGTATCCACAGTCCAAAAACATATTTTGCAACTTCTCAAATTACTCCAGGTACTCTGTATCTTCTGACATAAAACTGGAAGCCCTTATGTATTGGCTCATGATCATACCCTTTTTTGGATGGAGGGGGTGGCAGCTGGTAAAGAAAAGAAATGTATTACAATAAGTTGTCTTTCTGTGGATACTAGATGAAAACTCTTTGTTAGCATCTTTTATGAAGTCGACATCAAAATAATTAATACTGTCAAGCTTGCATAGACAGGTCAACTTAGGAAAGGGAATACTAACTTGAAAGTTGGGAAATAATATCATCCATTTTAGCCATGGTGCCTTGCAAATAATCAGTAAGTCATCAATATACCTAAAATAACCAACACAGTTACTGAAAATGGAGAGTTTAAAGAGTGCATTCATTTCCCACCTCAAAAGGACAGCATTGCAAATACAGGGACACATGCAGCCACCATGGCCACTCCAAGGGCCTGCTTATAATATTCACCCTCAAACGTCAAAAAGTCATGACTAAGCACAAAGTCCATAAATTCAATGACTAAATCAGCATCAATCTCAGAGAGCAAAGCAAATTGCCTTACAATCTCCCCAAACCACTCAAAGTCCCACATCATGTGGTATTACTGGAAAATAACTCAGTATATTACATGTCACCAAGAGAAATTCATCTTTAACTAGAATTACCTTGAGGTTGTCTAAAAGATCCCAATAATCTCTTATAATATGTTGAAAAGAGGAAAACATATTTGTAAGTTTCTGGTCAATAAACTTTGTCAGTGGTTGCATAACTGATCCCTTGGCAGCTACAATTGGTCTTAATGGAGGGTCTGATAAACTGAAGTGGATCCTTGGAATACCAGAGATCTTTGGAATGATGGGAAAATCCACTGTAAGATAGTTGTAAATGCCTTGTGAGATTTTGTCAAACAACAGCAATTCATCCATATATATATATATATATATATATATATATATATATATATATATATATATATATGTTTTACCTTCATAATATTGAATGCCATAATGTTGAACGTTCATTTGGTCGAAAAATAACATCTAATCAAAATATTGAATGATCAAAATGTCTCGAATCATTTCATTGAAAAAGCAATGAGATCATCTCTACTATTTTGCAGGGGGGCCTGCACCCCCCACACACCCCTACTTATATATACCAACTCCGATATCGCACTACAGTGCAGAAATGGGCAAATTCGATTATTTCAACATTGTGAGTTTAGACTAATTTTAGTTCAACATTTTGATCATTTAACATTGTGTGTTCAGCCAATTCAGGTTCAACCATTCAGCATTCAATATTAGCAAGGTAAACCATATATATATATATATATATATATATATATATATATATATATATATATATATATATACACACACACACACACACACACACACACACACACACACACACACATACACAGTAACATTCATTTACAACTAAACTGCCCAGAACATACTATTACTACCACAATGGATGAATATGTTTTTTTGGCTGTGATCACTATCACAAGAGACAGGCAGTTGCACTGCTAACCTACAAAGCGAGCAATTCTGTGAGTCACTTGATTGCATAAATGTCTTACTGTGGGCAAATTAGAATATACTTTTCCCCCAGACAGCTTCATTAGCATGTAGCTTGGGCTTTGAGACAACCCAATGTGGTGCTACATGTCTTTGTGCAAAAGCACCATGATATGGCTGTCTTTGACTTCCAAAAGTTACCTAGAGCTGTACACATCATGTATACATTGTGATAGCCTTTATGATTTGGGCCCTTTGCTTGGTACCCCAGGAGGGCCCATTTCTATAATACCTGACTACTATGTTCTTTGCAATCATGACAAACCTAATGAAAATGTTAAACTCTTTTGCTATCTTTGCATCAGGGCAGTTTGTCATTTATCCTTACAATGTCATACTCATTTATTGAAACAGGAAAACAGTAGCAATCTTTTTTCTTTCTTAATAATTTGTCCAGACTATTTAAACAGAAGCTTGAGTTCAGTGGTTTCACTAGGTTAGGGTAAAAAGGACAGATGCTTCAGGCACAAGCTCTTAAGAGGAACAAGTTGTTGAGAAGAGCAATCGTCTCCTTGGAAGAGTTGATGACTGGGCACAAGTGCAGAACTGCTGGGATTTCATGTAACCAGGTACTGCTGATACCATGGCTGCTTAAATAAATGCCTTTTAGGTATCAGGAATTACAGTATGAAGATAGTAGAAGCTACTTGTTACAGCACAGCAGTTCATTTTTTGTTCCTCAACTTTTGATAGTGCTTGTCCTCATACCTCTCAACCTCTTTGAGCAAGAAATCTAGACAAAACCATAAATAATGGGGGGACAAATGGCCAAAAATAGGGAGAAATTTTAAATATTGTACCTACAAATTTAGAAAGTTGATAGAATAACAAGATTTGCATTAGCTAGCATGAATTTAGTGAAGAGTATGATGTCTGAAACTCAAATGTCTGACATTATTTTCTGACTTAAGTATTTAATAAATTGTCAAAGATTTGCCAGAAAAAAACACAATTTTATGAAAGATGGACCAAAAATATGAGGTAAAAATCTGGGTATTTTTTGAAAATCTGTACAGTTGAGAGGTATGCTTGTCCTCATCCATGGATTGCAGAACCTCCCATGGTACCAACTAATCTAGCTAAGCCCCTACATGAATTATAATAGGCAAGGATATTCTCATAGTTTAAGTTTCACAGTCTCAAAGTAATAATTTATGATCAATGTCAGGTAGAGATGATTGCATTTGTTTACTAGATCAAATCTAAAATTAGGCAGTCTTGCAGACCTAAATTTTGCCAAAAGTAATGTTTTCCAACCTGAAATGAGAAATCTAAGCAATCTCAATGATTTCAAAATTAAATCTCTTGCATTCTTACAGACCATGTACATATGTTAGTGCTTTAAGCAGTTTTGGATGTAGACCCACATACTTGTCTTTTACTTATTCCAACAAACTGCCTTATAGCCACCAGCTCAATCTCTCCCATGGTTTAATTTCTCCAAATGCTTAGGCTTTTGCAAACCTTGATGGGAACAGACCCCATTTCTAAGTCAGGGCATAATTAAATTTTATGAAATCAGTTTAGCTTCTCTTTGACATTTGATACGAGAGCTCTTCTCAGCACCGGCAATGTATCCAGAATTGTCTCTGCCTAATTTTAGATTTGTTGATATTCATAAGGGGGTTAATTTTATCCATAACATATTTAGTTGTGTTAGAATATTGTTTTTATTAGGCCACTTGCTCCTATTACAACTGTAACTATCTGTGTGTCCTTATTCCACATTGCTGTTCTATTTCTTTCAATTTGTAAGGCACAGTAGTCACTGAGTGTAGAAATTTGAATAATCAAAGCTGTATCTGTCTTTTTTTTTACTGCAATTTGTAGTCTGTTTGTTTCTACCTTCTTAGCTGCTGGTGATCCCATGTAATCATTACTTCATCATTTTTAACAATCTTTTGTGGTTCATGTTTCCAATGTCTCTGAGATCCTCTGTGTTGTCATGTTAACAAAGCCTTGCCATTTCTGCATAGTAACTGTAATAAAAGTTACCAATATATGATTACTCTTGTATATCGCTAAGCATTCTGTAATGCAGGAGTGAGGAATACCATCAAATGCTTTTTTTGTAATGTAGCTATGCCATACTGAGATTCTGGTTCCTTTTACAGGTCTCTATTATGACTTTATTTAACAAAAGATTATCCCTTGTTCCATATGAATCTTTTTATTACCCTTCTGTTCTATTGCCATGATTGAATTTTTATCTAAGTGACTGTATACTCTATTTCCATCAGCTCTCATATGTACAGTAGCTTGTATATTGATGGCAGACAGATTATTGGTTGATAATTCTTAGGGTGATCTCCAAGTTCACTTTTAAATATAAGTATGGTTTTCCCCATTGTTATCCAATCTGTTGATGTTTGAGGGTGTACATTTAAATAGTTTTTATATGAGGCAAAATCACAGTGGAAGGATGACAATACCATTAACAAAAGTTAGGTACAGCATCCAGACCAGGTATTTTTCACTTGGGACCCTTTCTTAACTTTAGCTCTTTTACAGGTAGAGGTACTTCAGTCCAATGTATCTCTTCTATGTAAGAGTCTCAATTGTTGCTCTTTTCTTTCCTAACTCCTTGTAAAATTTTTTGGATTATCCCTAAACTATCTGTTTTGTATCCTTTCTTTATATTACTCAGTGTATCTTGTAAGATTTTTCAACCTGTGCAGAGATTTTTAATTTTTTGTTAGCGACAGTATAACTCAAATCCAGATCTGTTTTGATGTTATATTTTTGTTTTAACTCTTTCACTTTTCTAGTAATTTTTATATTGATTTCCTTTTCTGTAGAACAAATTGACATAGATTATTAACATTATGTCCTAATGCAATAAAAGCCTTAAGAAGATGCATGATAATACAAGATAGTGCATATTGGTTAACAGTGAAGATGGCTATAAAGTAGGTGTTTGTCATCGGTAGTCACATGAGCATAGTCAGGTATTTATATAGTGTGTTTTGAGGAGCTTTTTAAATTGTGGGGTAGAGTTAATAGAAGGCAGGTGGTTAGGCAGGCTATGGAGATAGAGTAGCTAAAGAAAGATTTCCCCTGCATCATTGTTATGTTTGGTGATGTGTAGGCAGTTTTGGTTGCTAGATCTTAATGTTCTCATTGTAAAATAAGGGATAATTAGGTTATGGAGTGCTGGAGTTTTAGATGGGTACAAATATAGTTTGTGAGCATGTGCCAATTGTTTGAGTTTCAGTAGCTGAGGTTGCTCAATCCAGTTTAGTTTTTTGAGAGCTACACAGTGATGGGTCCTAAATGGGGTTCCAGTAGCAAATCTAGCAGTCTTTTTATAACAAGCTTCTAGTTTTTGTAGGTCAGTTTTACAAAGGAGGGTAGACAACAGATGTGTCCTGGCTATAGTGGTTTTGGCATGATTAGTGAGAAATTGCTTATTCCGGTAAAAGAGACCCAGTTTTTTGTGAAACTTTTTCATTGTTTGGGCTATATGAATGTCAAATCTCAGGTTATCTATTTCTATTCCTAATAGTTTAGTATAGGGGGGTGGGAGTGATAGTTGTTTTGTTCTTGGACATGATGGCAAAGTTATTGCATTTGTGAGAGGGGATCTACAGGGGCTGAAAAGAAGAAGTTTTGTTTTATTTGGATTTATGGAAAGGTGGACATTAGTGAACTAGGTTTCAGCTAATGAGAAGCAGTTTTGGGTTGTGGAGTGAAGATCTTGCAGTGTGAGGGCTGAACATTTGAGGGTGGTGTCATTAGCGTATTGTACTACTGTGGCATTGGATATGGCAGACAAGAGCTGGTTGGTAAATAAGGAGAAGAATAGTGGACCCAGTATGGAGCCCTGAGGGACCCCCCTAAGGATACTGGTAGGAGTGGGGATAGTTGGTTTTGCCATTTTACTGCTTGCTGACGTTCAGGTAATTAGCTACTGAACCATGTGACTGAAGGAGTGGAGATATTTAGGGTGGTTAGTGTATTAAGGAGTCTATTATAGTTAACCATATCGAACGCTTAGGACAAATCTAAGAAGATGGCAGAAACAAACTGCCCATTGTTTCTGTCATGGTTGTCTGTATTGCAGAAGGACAGTAGTGCTGTGGTGGTACTGTGGAAGGGTCTAAACCCGTGTTGATGTTTAGTTAGTAGATTGTTTTTAGAACATAGTCCATTAGTTAAATGTGAATAACTCTTTCTAGTATTTTAGATTGGGGTGACAGAATAGAAATTGGTCGATAGTTGTTGAGTTCCATGGAGTTGCCACCCTTGTGCAGTGGAATAATGTGGGAAATCTTCCATATAGTAGGAACTTTACACTCTAATATTGATCTATTAATTAGGATAGAAACAGGATAGGCTATAGCTTCTGCAACTAGCTGTAGAAATTCAGCTGGTAAATTATCTGCAGCTAGGGTAGTAGGCTTAAGCTTATGGATCAATTTTAAAATGTATTTAGTTGACACTGAGTAGAAGGTAAATTGAGGTGTAGGTTCTTGTGTGTTCATGCAATTTTGTGGAGTTGGTAGGTTGGGACAGCTAGTGTTAAACTGGGATTCTGCTAGGGCCTTAACTGCTTCAGTGAAATGTTTATTGAACTGAGTAGGGATGTTATCATGATTGCTTACTATTGCAGGTGTTGAGGTACTGGTTTTCCCCATGTTGAAATATAGAGTTAATAGTGGCTTAGATGTTTTGAGGGTCGTGAGCATATTTTTGTTGGAGGTTTTGCTAGTGATTTATTTTGTTTAGTTTAATGAGCTTTTTGGTTTTGTTACGGAGTTCAGAGTAGTTTTGGTTAGATGATAGGGTTCTGTTTTTATGATACTATACCCATGCCCTGTCTCTGTCTTTCATAGTGGATTTAGTTAATTTAGATAGCCAAGGGATGTACCTTTATTTTATTCTAATGGTTCTGGTGGGTGCTTGGTGGTCTAATATTTGTAGGAAGGCTGAGTTGAAGTAGTAGATTACCTCATCTAGTTGTTATTGTTTTAATGGTTTCTGATTGCAGCATTTTAGGGCATTTATAAAGTCATCAGGCATAAAGTTCATTTACTCTAGATGTTGTATGGTGAATGTTGTGACTTCAACTCCTTAGAAGGAAAGTGGGTTGATGGTCGCTAAGGCTGTCAGGTAGACAGCCTGCTTTAGATGTGAGTGAGGGATTAGATATAAGAATCCAGTCCAGTATGGACTGACGTTTTGAGGTTTTGTCTGTTCTAGTAGGTGGAGTGATAAGCTGGTTAAACCCATGGAGGTTGATGTGGGTGGATGGATTGTGTCCAGAGCGGTTATGCCAGTCTATGATAAACTCTCCTAGCAAAATATTTTCTTGAGGGAGGGAGATTGAGATCCATTCAAGGAGGGTTTCCATAATGGCAATGTTATTACCTGGTGGGGAGTAGCAGCCTATAATATTTATGTGTTTCTTGGGGTTCAGTTTTAGTCTTACAAGGATGATTTCTGCATTGTCTGCATCTGGTAAATTAGTGTCAGGTTGTTCAATGATGAGATGGTTCTGGTACAGTATTGCTACTTCCCCATCCCTTTTACCTGTTCTAGCTTTATGTATGATGTAACCTGTTGCTGTTATTTCATTATTATTAATTTCTGTTTTTAGTCAAGTCTCTGTCAATAGTACAAGTTCAGGTTTATATACAGCTAATAGAGCATGTAGATCTTGAACCTTATTTAGTATGCTTCTTATGTTAAGGTTAAGAAATAGGAGAGAGGCCTTTTGTCTATGGATGAGAGGAGTAAGGTAATCAGGGTTTGGGCAAAGCTGTGTGATGGGACCAGGGTTAGGGTGTATGTCTCCACTACGTTAGTTCGTTTTATGCATATAAAGTCTGTTAAGTTTATTGGTTACCATACAGTGTTGTAGAAAAGTGTAGGTTTTACATTTAGGTGATAGTATTTTGTGTGGGCAAGAGTCAGTGTGGGAGTGGTTGAAGAGACTTGAAGCAACGTGTATGTATGGAGGTACAGAGTGATGTCTAATAGCTACTGTTTGCCCTGGAGAGGAGATGTTGTCTTGGAGTAGAGAATGATAAGTGATTAGGGCAGAGAGTTGTAGCAGTATGATAGTTATAACTATACACAATGGGGGTAGTATTAGGTGATTATGCAGAATGTGGAACATTTTTCCTTTTCTCTGTAGGAGTAGAGGTATAAGGGGTATTATAGAAGCCTGTGTGGTCAGAGTAGGTAGAAGTGTGAGGAGGGTGTGGTAACTATTGTGTAGCTGAGAATGTAGAGATGTGTAATTGGATATATTAGATTGGTGGGGGTAGTAGATTGGTAATTGAGGGTGTGGTTAGTAATTATAAATCAAATTGATGTGGGGTGGGAAGGAATGGGGGTAGGGAAGGGGTGCAAAATGAGCTTGGACCATAGTGGAGGGCAAACAGAGCTGGATGGCCCAGGCCTTGGAGAGACTTTATGAGAGGAAAAAACTATCAGTCAAGTAAGCTTTTGCTTGCTTGTTTAGTAAGTCAGTTATTGTTGGATGGTATCGACTAGACCAAGGACAGCATCTGCCTTAGGGTAGGAAGTTACTTCAGATGGCAGAGATTAATGAAGGAGAGCAGGGGAAGACAGTAGCTGTAGGAAGGGTAAATAAGCTGCCTAGGTTGTGGGAGAAGATACTATGGGTATGCAGGAGTCACAGAGAAGACTGTGTAGAGAGAAAAATAAAAAAAAATAACAGTCTAGGGAGTACAAGGATTAGAGCTGATTGGTACTGATAGGTGGGAGATGGGATAGTAGAACAGGGTAGAATCAGGTGTGGGTCAAGGTAGGATTTACTGGGGAGTTGAGCAAGCAGAGCCTGAAGGGTAATATATAGATAATTAAAAAGGTACACTATGCCATACTTAATCACCCTATAGACCAGCTCCTGGTGGATTTAGTCCTCTAAATGGGGTTTGTGAGCTTTCTGTACTTCACTTTATTTGAGTTCTTTCTGTACTTCACTTTGCTTGGCTTCTCCAACAGTGGATTGAAGGATATAAGGTCTCTGAGGGGGCTCTACCCTGAGATGACCCTCAAGCTTTTTTTAAACTGACTTGAATTCCCTAACACTTTTGGAAGCTGTTGGTCCATTTTGCTATGTTGCACCCTATCTACATACCTATTTGTGTACATAATTGCATATTATTTAATAAAAATGTTTTATAGACCCCATGAACAAAATAAAACTGTTCTATACATATGATTGCATACAAAATGTAAAATAATATTTATTAGTATTTGACTAGTGCTCCATTTACTTGTAGCAAATGTATATGATATCCTTAATTCCATTATGTTTCTATATAATGAAATATTAAAAAAATAAAGATAGATAAACTTTTGAAATGCGGGGAAAACATGTAACAAGAGTATTACAATTTTATTTTAAATATAAGTAGAAAACATCATCTTGAAAACTGACCTTTTACTAATGTAGTGCTTATAATGTGACACAGTTAAGGTAAAATTTTATCTTCTTAAAAGGCTATTGAGGAATACTTCTTAAATTAATTATACTCACTCAAATGTTTCTCATCATCTCTTGTTTAATTTTTATTGACTATGGCCCAGTAGGCTTTAAAATACAAACTGACAGTCTTTATTCCAATTGTGAAAATGGAAGTGTGGAGCAATGCAGAAACACAATAATCCTACAACTGCAAATTAAAATACAAGACTAAGGTCTCAGAAAAAACTTAAAAATGTCAAGTTGCATGCAGGCTAGCTACCGAGGCATCCTGTCAAACAAAACCAATATTGGCACTCTTTCAGAAACTTCAGCTCAACATGTTAGTGGGGGATGAGGCAGATACATAATGCAACTTTAAGCAGATAAAAGGTAAACAGAATATAAAAGCACTGAATCACAAAATGGGGCAGACATGATTCTCTCACTTTTGAACTTCTACTACAGTTTAAGGCACCATGCTATGCAGAAATTTACCAGTTATACTGTTTATTAAAATGCAGTAATAAATTACTAAGACTCAAATTTGGTAGTAGTACATAGTACTGCCACATCTATGAATTAAACTACTAAACTACAGCCCAGCAGGGTGTAAAATACAAATGGACAGCTTTTGCAAGTATTTCTACTTGTGGAAATAGATGTGCAGAATAATGCATAAACAGAATTTCCCCACAATTGCAAATTAAAATACAAGACTAGGGTCCTAGAACAAAGTAAAAAAAAAAAATCAAAAAACAAGCAATCTAGCTGTAGAGGCATTAATCAAAAAAATCCAATATTGGATCTCTTTCAGAAACTTTATCTCATTGTACTAGTAAGGAATGGAGCAGACACAGAATGCAACTTTAAGCATATAAATAAGTACATTGTAAAAGCAGTGAAGCACAAACTGTGGCGTAGACAATTCTCTTACTATTGAATGTCAACTGCTGTTTAAGGTATGCAACTATGCAAACATTTGCTATTAACACTGTTTATGGAATAAATGCAGTAATAAATGATTAAGGTGCAGATCTGATAGTAGAATGCAGTCCTGTTACAACTGTGAATAAGACTAAAAGACTATGGCTCAGTGGGTTTCAAAAACAAATTGACAGCTTTTACCAGCAATTCTACTTGTAGAAGCAGCAGTGCAGAATAATGCAGAAATGTAATCTTCCTATAACTGCAAATTAAAATAAAAGGCTAAGGTCCCAGAACAAACTAAAAAAATTATGGAACATGCAGGCTAGATACAGAGGCATCCAATGAAATAAAGCTGTCACTGGAGTTATTTTAGAAACTTTAGCTCAAGGTGTTAAAGGGATATGAGGCAGACAAAGAATGCAACTCTAAGTAGGTAACAAGCACAGAAGCATAAACTAGAGCAAAGACAATCCTCTCACTATTGAACTTTGACTATAGTTTAAAGCAACAGACTATGCAGAAATATACCAATAAGTTCCAGTAACATTGTTTAAGGAAAAAAAATGCAGCAATAAATGACAGTGTCTCAAATCGTTCAACTCTGTCCCAGTTTTCCATTCTCATTTCCTTCTGCGTATTCCATTGCTTGCTTTTCAAACTTTCTGATTCCCTTTTACAGTCATTTAGTTCCATTTATAGCAATAAATTGACAGGGACATTGTGGTGATACCCATATTAGGGCTCTCATCTGTGTTCATCACTGTGCATCATTTGGAATGTGAATGTGTGTAATCTTGATCATGTTAAATGCATGCTACAAGACTCATTAGGTCCCATGCCTGTTACTGAGTAATGCAGGTCTTTATGAGACCCTTGAGGTTTCATTAAAGCATTCCTACCCATTCACATTATTTTCATCATCCAAAGTTGCTTGTGTTACTTTGTTTATCAGCTTCTGGTTACATTGCAAAAATAATGCTATTTTGCCACTACAATGACACATAACAGATGTTTCTGAATCCTGCTCAATATATAATATATATATATATATATATATATATATATATATATATATATATAATGGCTCACAGACAGAAACCAGAAACCTTTATTTAACGCTTTTGTCAGCTGTCAGCATTGACTTCTTCCGAATACGATTTGTATTCTGAAGAAGTCAATGCTGACAGCTGACAAAAGTGCTAAATAAAGGTTTCTGGTTTCTGTCTGTGAGCCTATTGCTCTTTCTTATTTTATTTATTCAGTTTATTGTTGTTTTGTTTGTGTTCTCAGTTTTATATATATATATATATATATATATATATATATATATATATATATATATAAAATACATATCTATATAAAAATATATATATGTGTGTGTGTGTGTGTGTGTGTGTGTGTGTGTGTGTGTGTGTGTGTCTGTGAGGATGGTGCAGTGGTGTAGTGGTTAGCTCTGTTGCCTCACAGCAAGAGGTACTCTGGTTCAATTCTTGGCTGAGATGCCTTCTGTGTGGAGTCTGCATGTTGTCCCTGCATTCATGTGGGTTTCCTCCGTGTGCTTCCAGTTTCCTCCCATATTCCAAAGACATGCAGTAGGTGGATTGAACACTCTAAATTGGCCCTAGGTGTGAGTGCATGCATGTGAGTATGTGGTGCACCATCTGAGGAGGGTTGGGCCTAGGGCTAGCTAACCCACCCCTTAAAACCCATACCTGCTATGGAAACAATGAGTGCTAAAGTGCTTATTGCCCAATGTGCTGTATGACAAGGGAGTGAATCCAGGATCCAGGATATAGCTGTGTAGTGTCTATATATAGGTAGATACATAGATAGATAGATAGATAGATAGATAGATAGATAGATAGGTAGATAGGTATATAAACTAGACAATGTGTGCAGAATAGTTGAGTGTTGGTTGTGATTAGGTATGCAACATAGAAATGAAGAAACAGCTCCAAGCAAAATCTTCTTAAAAATGTACCTTTACTCAGATGAGTAACGTGAAAGACAACAACACATCAGGCTGTACCCAACATGGAATTATTCAGCACATGAAAACCAAATAAATCGGCCATCATTAAATCTGTTACTTGGTTAATTACATAATTCATTCTAACAAATTACAGCATTTAATGGATTCTTCTTTTCATCTTTGCAGCCCTCACATTTTATACTTGTTTTAATTATAAAAATACAAATCCAAATGCATGCATTCTAGAAAAAACAATTTAAACCATATATCCAGGTATAAAATGAAATATTTAATGCATGCTATTTTGTTAAATGTAATGCATGCTGTTACAGTCTAGCAGACGACATCTAAAACTCCATTACAAAATATCAGATATTCCCAATGGTAGACAACATATGGTATGGAATATTTTTCAAATTAAAGACTTCAGTTAATCTTTCTTGACCAAAGTACTCCTCTCTCTTAAAAGAGCAGCAATCCTCCCATATAGTTAAATCCTTTGCTTGAACTAACAAAAGGTTTAACCATCGTAGAATCCTCCACAAACACATAACCTCAAGAAAATGACCCAGCCACCAGCATATGTTCTAAAGTCATTGATTATAAAATTTGCATATGAATTTTTAGATGACTGTACCTTCATTTTACATATAATGAACAAGAACCACAAAGGAAACATACAAAGAGGTTTTCTACCTAATAAAAATTGTTATGTTTTGTGTCTTTGTGGGTTTTAAGAAAATGTCAGCTGTTGCCCAGGTGCATTACCCATATTTTAAGAGAAATTACATATATCTGAAACAACATTTTTCCAATCCTATGTAAGCTTATCAAGATCACGTCTGATCTTAAAGAGGTTGTCACAAATGTTGTTGGAGTATAGTTTTGTGTATGTCTAGATGTTTTTCAGTTATAAGTAACTAGACTGTTTTTGAGACACTTCATTGCTCCTTCTTTTCCTGTATTAACTACCTCTTTATAACCCTTTACCAGTAATCTTGCTTTCAGACTGACTGCTTATTTTCCATATTATCAGGGTCATTTTGTATCCCATGGACTCCTAGGAACTGAGAAGAAGGAATGTTTTCAGCTGTAAATCTCAGATGCCGGATGCCTGCTGCTACCACTGCATTCCTTGAAAACAATTTCAATATAGAGTACTCTACAAGAGCTGTTGACCAATTTGGCTAAAGTTAGATCAAGGAAATCAATAGTAAATAAACTGTGCCTAGCTGAAATGTTAATTTTATAGCTAGTGCTTTCAAGGTAGCCAACAAATGAATGCAGTTCATTTACAGTGCAACTGCAGATCAGCAAGCAGTCATCCAAGAACATTTTCCACATATAGGTCATGGACAAGAATGCATTCTGGCTACCATCATAAATCAGTTTTGATTCAAGATATCCCATGAGAAGGCAAGCATAAATGAGGGTCAAAGGATACTCCCACTGCTGTACCTTTTAGTGGTAAATAACATTTATTATCAAAATAAAAAAAAAATCATCTTCAAATTATTCCAGTTGAAGTAAGATAAATGGGTTGAATTTGCTGGTGTATGAGCTGCTAATTTCTAGAGTCATAGCCTTAACACTGCCTATTATGAGACATATCGATGTAAGCACTTTCTACATCCGATGTACAAAGGAAAGTAATGTCGTTAATATGAATTTGTTATTTCAATGTATAAGTTTACTATTATTTTTGACCTTTGAGCTCACATTTATCTACATTGGTTTCAAATAGTACTTTGGAAGCTCAGACAGGGGTTCAGTGACTGAGCATCTCCCTGATACTATAGGTCATCCAGGAGAAGGAGTTATTACTTTGTCGAGTTTGGGTATTAGATAAACATGTTGATAACTAGGTTCATTTACTTCTTACTTGTCTTTTACTAATGTAAAGTTCACTTCTTGCTGCAACATATTTATTTTTAATTTTTATTTATTTTATTTATTTTACATTTGTTGACCGGGCTAGTCTAGCTGGATTAATGTCCATTTTCAGTAGAGGCCCGGGGAGAAAAGCTCCACAGTAAGACATAATTTTACAAACATAGTTGTACAGAGGGTGTATTTAAAGACAGACTGTAGTACATAACATTTTCATAAAAGTCTAAAACTACTAGTAGCATCAACAGGAAAAAGTACATTAGATTCTTCTTTTAAACATGCATCCATCATAGTGGTATTGAGAATCCAAGATTAAAAGAGAAGTACAGAAACAGTAAGAGAATATCTTGTTATAGCTAGCAGGAGAAAGGAAAAGGCATGTCATTAAAGAAAGTATCAAGCTTCCCTTTAAATTAGCAATAGCAATCTCGCTTTTTTGTTTTTAAATTAGCAATAGGGCCAAAATTCATGGAAAAATTAAATCTGTTGTCCTCAATTTCCCTATGTACTTCTAAACTATAATCATTAAAGGCAGTGTACTTCTTTTAAACTAGAGTGTTCAAAAATGTTGATACAGGGGTGGTGGTGGGCAGAAAACAATATTGTTTAAATCTGAAAGCTGCAATGCCACCTGTATTGTTAGAGCCCCCCCTCTGTCTTCTGTTGGGAACTTAGAACTTTAAATTAAGTTCGCAAGTAAATTATTTGTTATCAATAACCATTTGATAAAATGAGATATATGCACTGGGGATAATGTTTAAACATTTAATCAAAAGGAACTTTACTTTCTAGTGCTAAATTAAGCTCTGCCTGTTTCTACCCATCTTAACATTTGTATCACTTATTTGGTTGAAATTAGAGCTCTCAGTGGATGCCATCTTATACTATTGTTGCAGTTTATATTTAAACTGCATACATGTTGGTTTGTTTATTCTGTCTGTTGTGGATAACAGTTAGTTTTACTTTTGTGTTTTATGCTGAATTCAGTCATATTATGTATTGATACTGCATTATGTCTTGTTTTATGACAATATTGTTTTAACTTTTGCTTGACAGCATTCACACTTTCTTAAAATCTTGCATTCTATTACTTCTAGGCCTTTCAGCTTTGGCTACATCTGAAAATGACACTGCTTTAGAACAATCCAGTTTTTCAGCTGAGAATCAGCTACTGTGGTGGTGTGAACCTTGGTTCTAGATGATTGTCACTGCTAAAGTGACACCCTGACCCTATGTATAAGAATGAGAAAACGGGGTTGTGGGTGGATATGTATTTTTTTGCTCCTATTTACTCACATTCTTTGGTTATTTTATCAAATAATTAATACATTTGTTATCCATCTGTTATGTTCATTTTATCATAAACACGGTTATGCGGAAGCTGGTGCCTGTCCCTCCAAATGGTGGACATAAGGCAAAGGATTAATTATGTGTAGGATGCCAATCCATTCGGGGACAGTCCTCCACTCAACACCATGCTACAGTCACACTTATGTGAAAGTTGTATCATAACAGATACACATCTGGACATCTGCAAGTCCGCACATGATAAGATGTACATAGCAGCTCTGAGAAGCTTCAATTGAAAGAGTTTTGCAATTAATGGGAATGTAATGAAAGTAGAAAATTAGTAGCAGAAGGAATAGCAGCACTTGAAGAACAATATCCTTATTTTGACAACCAAATATTTTCCACAGCACAACACAGTGTTTCAGCCACCCTTTCAACATGCTACTCTTTAGCTTACTGTATGACCAGGAGAGTCCACATAAAATCCACATGCAAACTGGCAAAAGTAAATGTTATTCTTAGACACTAAAGAATATCCCAAGATACTTTTTGTGGGAATGAAACTTCTTAAGTGGTTTGCTTCATTTGGTGGCTTGAGTTGTGGATTCAGATAAATCATCTTATATATGGCATTAGTTTTGATTTGCAGCTATCACTTAGTTCCACTGATCCAGCATTCATAAGTGGAAAAGTCTTTCAATAATTATAAGACTTCTGTAGAACAAATTCTGAACAGAAGAACAATGACTATTTCATCTTTGTAATATTTTGTAAATTTTCATTTTGAAATTTGTTTGACATTGTGCCTGTTTATAAATATGTGCTCATACATATTCACGCCTCATATAAACATAATTTACCACACTGAAGTAACCACGATGACTGCTGAATTACACTCAAGTAATGACAACAACTGCTGAGTTTGTTTATCTTTGATAACATGTACAAGACAGATGTGTTTGCTAATTGGATTGCATACTCCACAGCAACATAAAGAAAGAAGTTCCTATCTTGCTCTCTCTCTCGCTCTCAAAAACAGCAAGTTGTCTTTTTAAAGTAAACACTAGAGCATATGTTGTCATATTTAAATGCTTTTTTTTAAATATTTAATCAGGTTTAGACTGCCAGTGCAAAAAAAAATATGTAGAAGCACACACACGCACACACACAACACACACACACACACACACACACACACACACACACACACACACACACACACACACACACACACACACACACACACATATCTATCTTCTATCTATAGATATTGTTGATTTCTGTGATTTAAAGTGAAAATGATTTAAAGTTATAATTTCTTAATTACTGAAGTGTTGTTAGGGTGGTTTAGTATATAGAAAATATAACGCAGTGGTAAACAGTTGACAGCAAATTGCACAGCCTGAAAACTATACCTTTTTGAATGCATGTTATGAGGCAAACAACTGTCATGATTACAAAGGTGATGCTGACAAGATGACCACTAACAGTGGACATAGACATTTCTTATGACACTGTAAGAGAACAGTTTGCTTTATATAATGAGACTGGAATTAAATCCATTATGTGGCCAGAAGAGCAAGTGGTGATGGCAGCTGTATTAGTTTTAAGCTAGTAGATTATGTATAACATACATAATTCTGGTTGACATGTATTCTCAATAGTGCCTCATGTCATATTCGCCTGCAAATGGATTTGTTTGCCATTGTGGACAAATACTAGTTGCAAGTGTTTCTTGAATTCAGGCTAGTCACCTCTAATAGGTATTCTATATCAAGATATTGCTTTTCCAGAATATTCTATTTTATTAGTCTAACAAAAAATAATTATTTATTAATGGGTAGAAAAATAATTTGTTAAGAAATGTAAGTTGTCAGATAACAAATGGCATTGTTAGTGAACAGGAAGCATTTGCTAGGGACTGTAAACACTGATAAGGGAGACACTGTTCTTGAATCATTACAGAAGGTAGATGTTGAAACTAAGGCAGTTACTGTGTGTATCTATTTTGAACCACCTGATGAATAACCAGTAGTCAATGTCATATTAGCTGTTGTACAGAGGTGCACATATTCTTGTAGTTGTCTTTAGAAAGCATAGTGATTACAGCTGTATTGTTCTACTGCCCTATAACATGGAAATGAATTATTCATAGTGAATGTATTGCGACAGCTTTTTTTCCACAACCATGTTGCTATGCTGCTGGGTATTTTATGTATTTAGTTAATTTGTCATTTTATTCATATATTTTACATTTTGTTTTCCCATGTGTCCAATAGCAATCCCAATCCAGCTACAGGGTAGCAATTACATCACTTACATAAATTGCAACTGACTGCTAAGATTATTAACAAGTAAATTAATATTTAACTTTTAAAAAGGAAAATAGAGAAGGCACTGGAGAAAAATGGAGAAAAACTGAAAAATGAGAAAGAACTAATGATACAGCATATATCTATCTATATCTATATATATGTCTATATCAAAAGGTCATTTGTTAGAATCAGTACTCTGTGAACTATTCATGGCAAAGAATGATGATGATCTAATTCATCCTACCCCTCTATTCTATCAATCATAAACTATAACACTTACCAAAGACTATGACAAATAAAGCCACACAAGCTCTAAATACTTAGAGTTTCCCTTGACCTACTTGAATACAGCTTACTATTTATAACAGAAGGTAAAACAGAGAACCTCTCAGTTAAATAGTGAAGTAAATGGATTTCCGTGGAGCTAATTTTCAAAAGCTCTAAAACTAACCTGTGAAGATTCTGAGATCCCCAGCTGTGTCACTGAATCTCTGTTTGAATTTTGGAGTCCATATCTTCTGTATTATGCTCTTGTCTATCTTTCAGAAGAGAATGGCTATATGTCTGAGGTTAATCATGTGCCTCTCTTCACAGGCACTGGCAGCTGCTATTTCATAAGTAAAGGAAGAAGCTGGAAACATATTAGCCAGCTAACAAGAGTGCAGAAACAGATTTAGCAGACACTTTTCTGTGTATAATTACTGAACACATTACAGAGCAGCCAAAGACATCATTTGAGTGAGTATCACACTATGTAAGGTCAAAGCCTGATTTGCTAAAACCTCAGAGAAGACATTTTATTACTTGACTGTAAATACTTTTGCCACTTTTACTAAGAGTATTAACAGATATAAATCAATGGATAAAGCTTAGAGGCTCAAATAAACTTCAGCCAGACTAGAAAAACACTGTCAATGAAATTTTGGGCTGCATTCTCACACATTTGAATCTTAGCTATTGAGAATCTGGTGAGCTGCAGGTACATGAAAATATAGCAGGATGTGATAAAGTAGTTGACTTTAATAGATCAAAACAATTTTCAAGGGGGTGGTTTTCAATAAAATACTGCAGAATTCTAGATGTTCCTTTTCCTCTTAGATTCAGTGTCATATTTAATACTGGGAATATCTGGAAAACTTTGTACAATATTCAATCGTTTTTATGAAAATTATTAGTTTAAAAGCATACTTAATTTATGTATTGTGGAGTGATGACAATTTGCACTGTAATCTGCACCAAAAGTACAGAAGATTTACTGATCTGTTGTCAACAAAAATTTATATAAGGGGGTACGAGCATTAAATTCAATTCTCAGGTACAGATACTTAAAAATGACAGCACATGAAGGTTCACACAATAATGAGCCACAGTTACATGGGGAAAGGAATAAGTTTACTGGGTATGGCACTTCTTGATGGTCAATTTGCAGGCATCCAAAAAAATACAATAAAATAAAAATACTGTGTTAATTCAATGAGAAACACTACTACAATAATATCAAACCTGAATATATAGCATCAAAAGAGATAGGGTTAAAGGAGTTTGTACAAGGGGAAAATGTTAGATTTGAACTGTATAGCATAACAAAACTAGAGTGCAGTTATAGCCTAACCTCTGCCCTGTTCTTAACTTACTTATGTTAGTGTACAATAGCCACCAAGTCACCTGCTAAAAATGTTCATCCAGCAAAGAAATTGCCCGAATTGTCACAATCTCTGGAAATGTTTGTAGACCCAGGCAGAATCTCCAGTACCCCACATCTATTTTGATGTTCAACGGGAGTTGGAAAAGTCTCCTTACCAACTTTTTACATTACTTTCTGACAATAGCAAACTGACTTTCTTATTCCAGTTCTTGTTCAGAGATGATTCAAACGGAATGTTGTTTGTCAATATTTCCTTTGCTTGAAGTCAGTCCCATTGACTGTAGGAGGCCTTTAGATTGTGTGCTTTTGGTTAAAAAGTCATGATCAAGAAGGAGGGTGGTTCTGTTTTGCAGAGTGAAGAAAGCAGGGAGTGTGTGTATTGCATCTCTAATGCTATCATACTTAAATGGAAATTATACCATGACCCCCCCAAAACGTGCACGCTGATTGGCCAGCGTGCACGTTGTAAATCAAGTTATACTAATGGAAAAAGGTCCGGTCGCCCGGACTTTTTTCCATTAGTATAACTCTACTTTTAAAACACTGTCTCGCTATGTTAAATGGGTTTAACATAGCAGACAGCTTTAAAATAAGCAACGGAGATCTCCGTTGCTTATTTTAAAGCTGTCTCACTATGCTAAACCCATTTAACATAGCGAGACATGTTTTAAAAGCAACGGAGAAAGCAAGATCTCCGTTGCTTTTTACTGTTTCGCTATGTTAAATGGGTTTAACATAGCAAGACAGTTTTAAAATAAGCAACGGACATCTCGTTGCTTATTTTAAACTGTCTCATATGTTAAACCCATTTAACATAGCTTAAAAAAAAAGCAACGGAGATCTTGCTTTCTCCATTGCTTTTGCACAGCTCTGATGTACTGCAGGCGCAGTACATCAGAACTGCCGGATGCCAGACATCTGCGGAAGGGCAGTAAACAGGCATTATACTATGCCATTATTTAAGAAAAGTAATAGTTTCTTTTCTTAAATAATGTCATGGTATAATAGCAATAACCCACTTCTGGTGGGTAATGCTGTATTTACCCACGGTTGGCTTTGTTTGGTCCCTCGGGATTCGCCCTCGGGACCAAACCACGCCAACCGTGGGTAAATCCAGCATTACCCACACCCAGGCGTGGGTTATTGCTATAATAATTACCTTGGCTAAATCTCTGGATGACTGCAGCATAATACAGTTTCATTTAGATAAATATACTGTGCAACAGTATGGCACAGGAAAGAATATCATTTCTGCAATTACAGAACTACAACCAGATTTAGTTCACAAACAAACTTTAACCCCTTACATCAAGTGGTATCAAGTGATTCTAATTTTCTGAGCACCAAAACCAGTGATATAATAGTAATAATAATAATAATAATAATAATAATAATAATACTAACAACAACAATAACCACAACAATAATAATAATATTAATAATAATGATGATAATAATGCTAACAACAATAACAACAACAATAATAATAATAATACTAACAACAAAACTAATAACAATACTACTACTACTACTACTAATAATAATAATAATAATAATTATTATTATTATATAAAAGTGAGCTGTGACCTACCTCAGAATACTGTTAAGACCAATCTTTTAATTTGCTGAGCTGTCTCACTGCTAATGAATGAATTAGTATCAAGACAAATGGTTAATAAAGTTGTAACAAACCTAGCAGGATTTTTACCATCTTCCTGACTTCTAGCTTCAGAGCATTGGGTTATTTGTTTTTGCAAATATCTGTGTTTTCATTACCAGTCAGAAAAGTAAATTAAAGCATTTTATTATATGCATTCACTATATTATTTATATGGTAAAATACCAAATATGAATAGGTTATGGTAACATAATATATAGCTCACCTCAACTCCTGCACACTACTGTCTTTAAATAATGATGTTCTCAAGAGCAAAGCCTCAAAAAAAAAATAAATAAAATAAAATAAAAAAAAAACCTAAGAGTTCAAAGTAAACATTATTGACATTGTTTGATTCTTAAAAAAAAAAAGATTTAAATGACCCAAAAATGTGGATCCATAGAAATGTTAAAGTCTAAAAGATTGCTTTAGCCTTTTCCCAATATGGGATTTTTTTTAGTTGCTTCACACAGCATGTTGCCTGAAATTAAACTATCTACAGTTGTGCTAAAATTTCTTATAAAAATAATACCAAGTTAGTCATAGCAAGGTATAAATAACTGACATGAACATTTTCAGACTGGACAATATAGTTGTAACGTGAAATTATCATTTTTTATATACCCTCACAACAGAAGTTATGTCATTTTAGTAAATGCCAACCAAATTCTGTATTCTGTTCATTTAAGAGACTGTAAACATTCCAATTAGTGTAGGATCTAATGTTTTTTAGTATTATGGTAAATGTTGCTTAACCAGCCATTTATAACCTTTTGTATAGTTATGTCATGGAAAACATTGATTTTCTTGGTATTGTGTTTGATATTTAAAATATCCAAAATTGTTTAATGCAATGAAATGTAGAAAAACGTTTTTTCATTTGACCAACTGAATCTGAAATGAGTACAAGAATATAATTTATGGAGGTCTTGTTAGGAATGAAATCAGCTTTCAATTGCAATAATGAATACAAGGCTGGAGCATGTATAAAATAAAAGGGTGACAAATTATCTCATTAGCATCTATGTTACATCTCTAGCAATCTACACACATTCTTGCATTTCAGAAAATTTTCTGAAAAATCAACATAAAAGCATAAGATAAAAAAGTTAGTATTCTGTGAACAATGAAAGCTACAAAAACTATACAAATAATAATGTTGTCATTTAAATCATTTAGAAGTATCCTTTACAGCAGTAACAGTCAGTGCATTCATAGTCTTTCCATTTATTCTATAATATACTATAAAGCACACAAACCCAAAGTTATCGTTTGCTAAACTTTTACAAACAAATGATCATACCATGTAAACTATACAACCCAGACATATACTGTTACACTTTCATTAACCAGACATAAGTTTTGACATAACAGCAAGGCATTCCTCTCTGGAAGCATGTTTAATGTAATATTTACAAAACAATGTGAAAATATATGCTTGGTTATATATAATAATAATTAGCAATATAAATAACACTAAATATCTCTCAGGATGTGCAATGTACAGTTCAAATATCAGTAATAGCTTCCTTCAACAATATCTAAGGTTTCACCTGATTCCATGCAATAATTTGTAACTCTCTTGTTTTCTGAAGTATTAAGTATATATGGAAGTATTGCTTATTGTTTTAATTACTGACAAAAAAAAATACAGTCCCCAGGATTCAGCAAGCTCTGCATGGCGTGCAGGAATAGTGCAAGAGCTGCTGCAGGCAATATGGCAGACGTGCGATCCAGGAATGAGCTCCCGGGACGTGCATGAGATTTCCTGTACTATTCCAGCATAGGCACAGCCCCTTTATGCTAATTACTCCATTTGCTGGTGAAAAACATGCAAATGAGGTGAATTAGTGATCCAGGAAGCAGACAGGCATCTGTGCAGGAGTACTGTAGACTGCAGAAATGTAGTCAGCCAGTAGCTGAATACATTTCTGCTAACTACAAATTGGAGGCATGACAACTCATAAAAATGCATGTATTATAAGAGTTAGGCATGCCACAGGCCAAATATATGGCTGTAGGCATAAATATTAGTTGCAAAATTATGAAAAATAACTTTTTTGGGGGCCAATTTCGGCTGTTTAAGTGTAGGGCAGTGGTGTGCAAATGTGATCAGCCCGAAACTAATAAATAAAGCTGGAAATAAGCTTTTAAACCAAAATCATCATTTAACCATTCTAGTCAATGGCATGTGTAACACAACAACACCATGTTATAGTGGTTGCTAAGGGGGAAGGCTGAGTGTTGGTTTTGTAACCATGCATTCGCAGTCAATTCTATGCAAATGAGGGGAATGATACTGAATCACAGATTTCTCCTCAGTGCTAGCTTGCACCCAACCATGTAGGTGCAGTAATACCATGGTGTAAGCCTAAGAGCTAGAAGACTTCATAAGGGGATCTGTCAAGCCTGCTGTAAGCTTATTGGAGCTCTGTGGCCAGTGTTTGCCCTTAGCTAAGCACAGCTAAGGAAGGGTGTGTGTCTGAAGCTGCCTAGCAGTATTTACATTGCCTAAATGGGTGTGCGTGCCATGCACCGGTTTTAAGCAAATAAATAAATAAATAAATAAACCTGGAAATAGCAGCTCCATTCACAGCTGAGCACTGGGATTGTGCTGTTCATCTCAGGGCTTAAACAGGAAGGCAATGGCAAGGGAAAACCGCAGTAGGAAGGTAATCAAGTAGAACTAGCATAGCTGGCAGGTGAAATGCATCAGAATCAGCCAATTACACAGGCAGCAGCCCAGCTGAGCCCAGCACACTACTATAAACTATGCATCACCTTTCACTCTGGTTTTTCTCACAAGCTCTACACCACCGGTGTACACAAATGGGGAAATTTTACCTAACAAAAGCAACAAAATGATAGGGGCTGCTTTGGCTCTCATAAATCAATATATGGAAGAGGCTGAGGGTGGTGAGGATGGGAATGCTGATTACCAACCCACAGAGAGGAGAAGAGTGTACAGACCCAGGGTAACCTACCAGGGGCTACATGAGCCCGAGATAGTGGAGTGCTATAGGGTGGACAGGGACCTCTTACAGCAAATTATTGAGCTGTGCCGGCCACACATCACACACAGAACCAACAGAGGGGAACCCATCCCAGTGGATACCAAGGTATGTGTAGGCTTAGGAATACTAGCCACAGGTACCTTTAAAAGGCCAACTGGGGATATCATGGGCATCTCACAGGCATCAGCATCCAGGGTATTCCCCCAGTTCCTGGATGCCATGTCAGCACATGCCGGTGAGCACATATATTTCTACAACAGCCATGAGGCATTGACCAGCAATATGCATCTCTTCCACCAAATAGCAGAATACCCTGAGGTAGTGGGTGCTACAGACTGCACGCACATACACATCAAAGCACCACCTGGCAAGAGAGGTAGGGTCTACATAAACTGCAAGGGCTTCCCCTCCATCAACTGCAAGGTTGTTTGTGATGCCCAGGGCATTATAATGAATGTGTGTGCTTGCAGCTCTGGAAGCCATCATGACTCCCACATCTGGCATATGACAAAGCTGTACCAGAGATTTGCCAGTGGGGGCATCCTATATGGCCACCTAGTGGGGGATGCTGGTTATGCACTGGAGCCATGGCTGATGACACCCATCAGAAATGCACACACACACAAACAAGAACTCCATAGTGAGGGACATGCACAAATAATAATCATAATAGAGTGTGTGTTTGGGATACTCAAGTCATGGTTCCAGTGCATGGACATATCCGGTGGAGCTTTGCAGTACTCTCCAGCTACATGTACCCAAATTTCCATCGTATGTGCCATGCTACACAATATGATCTTGCGGAAACAGCTGCAGCAGGAACAGCATGGGGCAGAGCCACACAGCCCCCCACCATTGTCAAGGCCAGCACAGGCACAGACTGACTCGGAGGAGGAACAATCTGAGCCTGCCCCTGTAAGCAGAAGGAGGCATGCCCAGTATGCCCAGACTTTGGCAAAGAGGCAATGCATAGCACATACACTGACACTGTAGGAACCCAGGGAATGACACCTCTCTCTGACTCACACATACAGTAAAAGGATGCCAAACATGACACTACCTGTGCTTAACCATGTATAGGGAGTGTACTATCTGCATCCAACATAGTCAGCCCTCCAGCACCATTCTCAATACTGGCACAGCCACAAGGTAAGTCACTCTCCCTATCAATTGCTGAATGGAGTAGTATGTTCTGCTACTTGTATCTATGGTATGGATTTGAGCATGCAAGGGAATCAGTGGCTGAATGGGATGGCAGCCAATAGTAGACACCTATATGGGCAGCATGAAATCCATAACAAATACTGATGTCAACATAATAGGCAGTACTAGACAAGGTGACATATCCCACTGCAGGACATGTGGTGGGCCAAATGTGTGTCCATAGGGCACACACATGAATGTCAGTGAGTCTCCCATATGCAACAACAGTCTCGGCCAGCAGGACAGGTGCAGTTGACCACAAAGAAAGGCTGTGCTAAGGCCTCTGATTGATGGCAATGGAGAACAGCCCCCCCCTCCAGACCTACACAGACAAACTACAACATATCAAGCAGTTGGATGTTAGTTCTGAAGGGTAAGAAGTCTGAAACTGAAATGTAGGTCAGTAAAGCCTAAGATATGTACTACACTGATATGCCTCTAGTCTGCATGATAGGTCAGAATACAGAATGAAATGGAAGCCAACAGAGTACCTGAAATACCAGTACAGTCATAGCAAATGTTTACAGTTGTCAGCTGTGCCTCTCCCCACACAATCATAAGTAGAAATGTAGTAACATGTACTTGTGGGTGTAATAACAGCAGAGCACAGATTACCTGAGCTGGCCAAATTAGCAGGATAGATTGTTCCACGTGTACAATATGCAGGTCTCTGTGTGTTAGGTTGTTGTGCATTGTATATTGTGTGGAAGTGGTCAGCATGTAGGCATGGAGGGTTATGTCCCAGTGGCCTGTGACCAGTACTGCTGAAGACAGGACCAGGTTCTGACAACTGCAGTGCCAAACACAATGCATCCCAGCACGACACAATCCAGCAGTAATCCATACTAATTGTTCAGATGTAATATCTGTCACCGTCTGAAAGATGGACATGGCATGAATGTGGGCCTAGACATACACACAGTACACAGGTGGAAGTACCTTAGACAGAGAGTGTATAAAATGTTACTGTCAAATGGACACACCTTTGGAATTGAACATACAGGTTAGCAGCACATTAGTTGTCTGTGTAGTATGGAATATTTATGTAGTCTAGCCAAACCCTGGCAGACCACAAAAGGTACAGTTATGAAGTACTAAGAAACCGCTGATGTCCCCGCACAAGCCATCATAAGGGGAATGCCCCATGTATATCTGTGAGTCAGCTGCAAAAAGCTTCCATAGGACACATGCACTCAGCTCACCCCACCATCAGCCACAGGTTCATCACAAGTCATATCCCTGCTGTTGGGAATGAGTACAATATGACCCCCATTTCAGTATGGGAATACCCACAGAATGCAGCATGCTGAAAAGGTGTCTCATGCAGATGTGTCCCTAACTGTAAGCAGCACCCTTCCAACATCCACACCAATGGATAACTAAGGACAGAAACTATTGCCATTAACACCTTGCACACCTACCCTGTCACCGCAGGGGAATCCAGTGGCTTGCAGCCTGGGACTGTAGAAGTGACAGAATGCACTGGCCTGCTACAGATGGCCTGCATCACTACCAAATGCCCTACAGTCCTCTGTCAAAGGCTTGTGTATCACCCATACTGCCAATGTATTTTATCTCATGGAGTCCCAAATAACAATATGACACAGTCCACAGAACACAAATGCAAGGCCATGTTGACAAATCCCAGTAGCATGTCCACCATGTCCTACTGCATGAACTGTGGACCAACACCTAAATACTGCTGGGATGAAGTGATAACCATAAGGATACTTATCAGATATCACTTGCATAATGTTAGGAAGAAGATAGAATGACAGAGGGGAGAGGTAGAAGCATGGACCTCATGAAGTGTGTGAAGTCTGAAACTCTGATGTGTGCCCATACTATTCCTGCCTGTAAACCCAGGAATGGGTGGCTACAAGCCTGCTCGTAAACCACAATGTGAAGGGGAAATATCCAGATATATGAGCCCTGCCTCTGGATAATCTGTTTAAATCTGTACAGGTGAGAGGTATGGCCACAGCAGGATATGGCCATTATGTCACATTGATAGATGTGCAACCATGGGATCCTCAGCAATCACAGTTCCAAGGTGCTGGACCATTTACACAGACCCATCAGCGAGTGTCTGCAGCTCCTCCTCCAAAATGGCATGAGTGTGCAAGAATATGTAGGCTGCAGACCACAATGCTGGACACAGCTTCATTCATCTTGTATTCCCCAGGAAATTACCTGTCAGTAGTTTATGACATAATACATCACAGTGTAAAACAGTACATATCTCTGAATATCTCTGCTAACACCAAAACCATGTAGCACAAGCAGCAAAGACACAATTAGTTACAGTATCCCACTATTCTTTACCAAATGTGACTCCATATTGTCAACCTATCTACAGATATTATGCATAATTAGGTTGCTAGATGTAGGTGTAGAACACAAATGCCTGCACTGGAGTACAACCTACCTGGGATGGAGTCACACATTCAATACAGAAGGTCATACTGATCATACTCCCACACTTACAGAAATGAAGCCCATGTCTGGCAACAACAGTGAACTATACATATCTGTCAGTCACAGATGTCTATGCACACACACCACATTGCACGCCAGTCATGATTTGCACATACATTGGATAGGAATACACACATACATCCAAGGACAACACACTATAATAGGTCAAACATACACAAACAGAGATGTGCAGAAGAGAGAGAGACACACAGTGACAAAGAGCTTGTCATCATGAGGCCTGTCTCACCCACCACACATCCAATTGGCCAATATCACATGATATGCCAATGTCTATCACTGTAGACATTTGCTTCTGGTAGCCCTCTGCACTATAGTGTCTGTGGTGCTTGTGATAACTGTGTAACATAACAGTACAAGTCATTATTCATCTAGCAGTCATATACACAGTCCTGTCAAATGTAAATTTGTGTGTGATTGAGTGTTGTGTGTATGTTTCCAGAGGCATGGTTTATGGTCCATTCATACACACTGCAAGCCCTATTGCCCTAGTTTAGCTAGCCTGCTGATGTCAGTCACCTTGAAATACCCCTTTGGGCAAAGATCATTCTTATAAGCTTTGTGGCACATGCAATAACTGTGTAATGCTATAGTGTGGTGTACTAGTTAGGTAAGAGTTCTAATCCCAGACATGGCAGCTGTGAGACTATTTGTTTGCATGTGTAGGGATCAATGACTTTGACACCATTCATAGACATAACACCTCCCATTGCCCTACTTTAGCAAGGCTGCTGATCTCATTCACCTTGCAATACCTCCTTGGACAAACCTCAGCCCTGTAAACTCTGCGGTGCATGTAATAACTGTGTAAAACCATAGTGTGATGTACTAGTTTGGTAGGAGTTCTAATACCAGACATGGCAACTGTGAAACCCTGTGTGTGCATGTTTATAGAAAGTGATGCTTTTGAGGCCATTCACAGTCACTACACCTCCCATTGCTCTACTTTATCAAGCCTGCTGATGTCAGTCACTTTGAAATACCTTCTTGGACAATATTCAGCACTGTAAGCTCTGTGGCATGTGCAGTAATTGCATAATAACATAGTGTGATGTACTAGTTTGGTAGGAGTTCTAATCCCAGACAAGGCACCTGTGAAACTCTGTGTGTGTGTGTGTGTGTGTGTGTGTGTGTGTGTGTGTGTGTGTGTGTGTGTGTGTGTGTGTGTGTGTGTGTGCAGAGAGTAATACTTTGGAGGCCATTCACAGTCACTACACCACCCATTGCCCTACTTTAACAAGCCTGCTGATGTCATCTACCTTGAAATATACCTTTGGAAATGAGCTAGCTCTATAAGCTCCATGGTGCATGCCATAAATGGAAAACAATGTAATAGCAGTAACTACACAGCTATGGGTTGGAATCTCATCTGTGGCAAGTGTTAGTTTGTGTGCATATTTATGTGTGTACCTCAAAGATTTTGTCCCCATTTACAGTAGGTACACATCTGAGAGCCTGACTTTAGCAGTCTTGCAGATATCATCCACCTTACAAGTATCTGTTGCAAAGTCCATACCATGTTAGGTCAGTGGTGCATGTGGTAAATGTGTAATCATAATGGTCCATAACAATTATTAGATAGAGGTTTGAATCTCACCCCTGGTAAATGTGTTATTAGGGTGAAATTATTTTTGGGATCTCTCACCCACAACATCACCCAATGCCAGTATTTACAAGGGCTGGTGATGTTCCTCACCTTAGAAGTAACTTGGGACAACATCCATCCAATAAGCTCCATGGTGAGTGCGATAAATTAAGTGCACTGTAGTAGCAATACATAGTTAGATAGGGGTCTGAATCTCAGTATTGGCATGTGTGTGTTTGTCATCATTATCCTGTGTGAAGTTGATGTGATTGTGTAATGACAGGATGCATTGTGGGGTGGATTTTGCTAAATTATTATATTGAGGATGTACTATATGTCACAATGTCCACCTTACAAGGACAACAGATGTCAACCAGCAGAGAGGCTGGTATAGACGATCCATAGCCCTACATGTGACATTATGGACTGGTGAACAATATAGGCAACCCTTGTATTACTCAGAGAACACTCTTCACCCATGTCCCATACACAAACACACCTGGCTAGGCAACAGCCACTATATTGGTAGTCCCCTGCATATTTCCCACAGATAGCAACCACGGTGTGATTGCAGTGGACTGCATGCCTGTTGACCACACGGCTGCCACTGACATCAGAATGTATTGTGATGTGTAACATCTCCTGACTGTGTGTTATCCAGGAAGTAAAAATACATGGCACCCTGTTCCATTCCTGTAATAGGCAAATAAATGCTTACAGTGGTCCTTTGCTATGTTCCCCACTGGACGCCTGCAACAACTGTAGAGTCTGCAAATCTAACCTACAAAAGGAATGCCATGCCTTATAAACATGCCCTGTATGGACAGATGCCACTAACTCCACCAAATACCTGTATCATGCTGTCAGTGTAGGTGTAGGTATGACCTCAGTTTCATAGCAAGGTCTCACCACATGAGGTCAGGAATGCCACATCAGATGATAATCTGTCAATACAACATGCCCCAGGGACCCCGAATACACTTCCACACATCACAGAGCATGCATTCGGGATATGTGCACAACCCAGACACTGTCCATGTTATGGAATATAGATCACCCACATGGCAAGCATTGCACAGCACTGGCCACCCACAAAAGTAACCCAGATGAGTGGATGGTGAATACAATACCCACGTGTGTGGGCCAATCCAGGGACTACACCCCTGAGCCACATTGGAGACCATTGTCATGTTGCCTGATGCCAGGGTATTCCCTGTACCTAGCCTTGTACAGCCTTGTGAAACAGTCAACTACTACACACCTGTGAAGCAATGAACCCATGCATGTCAGTACTGGCAAATGTGTGTGTGTGTGTGCGCGCGTGTGTGTGTATGTGTGTGTGTGGTAAATTAGACACTCACTACACCTCCCATTGCCCTACTGTAGCATGCTTGCTGATGTCAATCACTTTGAAATAACCTTTTGACCATATATTAGCCTGATAAGCTCTGTGGTGCATATGATAACTGCGTAATACTATAGTGTAGCAAACTAGTAAGATAGGAGTTTTAATTCTGACTCTGCCAGCTGTGATAATGTGTGTGATTCCCTGAGAGAGTGTGGTTGTGTCTTCCTTGACACCTGCTTTTGTGGACAGTCACATGTACTACACTTCCTTTATCCCTCCTTTATCAATGTTGCTGATGTCACTCACCTTCAAAGATACCTTTGGACAGTTTTCAAACATGTAACCTCTGTGGCAAGTGCAATAACTGCATAACAATGTAATGCTAATACATAGTCAGGTAGGAGTTTGAATATCAGTACTGGTAAGTTTGCGTGTGTGTTATCAGTGTCCTGTGTGGGTGAGTTTGTAATGACAGGATCCATTGCAGTGTGGGTTTTGCCGCATCATTATACTGAGGAGCTACATGTCCCATTTTCAACATTACAAGGCCAACATTTTCCAAACATTGTAGAGATTGTTGTCAACAATCCTCAGCCATAAATGTGTAATAATCATGAGCAAGTACCATGTGACAGTATGGATTAGTCCACAATATAGCAACCATCATAATGTCCAGATACCACTCTCCAACCATGGATCATACACAAACAGGCTTGTCTCTTAATCTCCTACTCCCTTCCTTTCTTACTTTGTTTCTGCCTGTATTTCTCACTCCCTCTCTGGTGGATGTGGAAAAGTGTACCCGATTTGCTTAGGCAGCAGCTTGAGTTTTGTAAGTGATGCTCATGATCAGCTGATGGATTGTGCATGAATTGCAGTCCCGCACTAGCGAATTGCATGTGGAACAGCTGCAGTATCATTCCTATAGCCAAATGCATGGAAACATACTCCTATAGCTAAGCACGTCCATGTGGGTATTGGCCCTTTTCCTTCACTGTGAGCAGGACTTCATGTGGGTGTTTGACAAACAGCATCACAGAGGGTAGCTGGATATACTTCGTACAACATACACTGTGAAGACAGGCCAACGTACAGGAAGGGGATGTTGCAGACATGAAGACAGAATGTAAGTCTTGCTCTTCTACATTTGAAGTACTGTTGGTTTAACAGGGTTTGTATGAATATGGCTGTTCTACATGATTTAATATCTGTCATGACAGGTTATGTGTTGATGAAACTCTCACCTGTAGTGCTATCTGCAGACTGGCCAGTGCTTGGAGTCTTAAATGTTTTGTGTTACTCACACATTTCTTATCTTTAGAAATGTAGTAGCATACTCTGAGGATTGCAGTCAGTACATGGTGACAGCCATGTGAGTTGCTGACTTCATATCCCTCAGAAGACATATGTCACAACAAACCCTGTTACACCAGTAAATGTATGAGTTTATCACACTAACAGGTCAATACCGGCCCTGTGTTTGTACCTCCAGCCACAACTCTGTCAACCTTTGTACATATGTCATGCAGTACGAGGTGCATATGTTCAATACATCATTATTTACTGACATCATACCTAATAACAAGCCAGTGAGATATCAGACTGTTAGACATGTTATGTATCATAGGCCTTATATTTGAGGAAAAAACCTGGACATTCTGTTGTAGTGTGTACAGTAGTGAGGTCTGTGTACTTATGTTGATTGTTGGCAGAGTCCCCAGGATTCACTAATCTTCCATGCAGGACTAGCTTAGTCCTGCACAGAAGCACCCGTTTAGGAGCAGGACGGCAGCGTGCCATGCATATAAACAAGGCACGTTGCCCGAGCTCCTAGACTTACATGGAGTGTGTACGAGTGCAGGGGGCATGTCTGAGAACAGAGCTCTCAGAATAAACATGCCCCTGCAATGGAGAACAGCAAAAGGTGTTAAAAAATGCACAAGATCACTCATAGATGTCCTCTTATCCCCACCAACAGTCCCCCATGTATACAACAGCAACAGTACATATAAATGAAAAAAAGAAACCCTTTTATTTTTTTTTTTCAATCTGAGTACAGCTAACCATAGGTACGCAGGTGGGCCCATTGCTTAGCTATGGTTATAGCAGCTTAAAAGGCTGAAGAGGATAACAAGGAAGATATATGCAAATGAAGCAACACAGCAATAGTGTAGTGGGCAGAGCATTCGCCTAATGAGTAAGCATACACGTTCCAGTCCCACTGCAGCACAGTCTGTTTTACATGGCAAAGCACGTTATAACCAATATTTTTGTTGCAAAACCCACTAAAAATATATATTTATGAACTAGAGTACTGCAGGAAATGAACATGTGAAGTGTCAGTGTCATAATGAATAAGGCACTAGTAAGCAGGTATAAGCACAAATAAGCAGTAGTAAGCATATGTAAGCACTAGTAAGCATGTTTAAGTGCATTTGTGCTGGGGTAAGCATTGCCTACACAGATTAAGCAAAGTAGAACCTAACTTAGTGTAAGAAACTGTAACCGGAAGTAAGTACTGCTTAGCTCTGCAAAAACCTATGCAAACCCGCTTGCAACTGCTTAAAAAGTGCCTTAACCACTCTGTGTCCAATGGCCTGTGTTCTGCCCACCAACAAAATAAACAGCCTCTGCAAGTCTTGAACCCAAGACCCTGTACACTAATGTCACAGTAGTTAACCACTAAGCCATCACAGCAGTACATAAGGTTAAGGTTTCAACAAACAAATCCTCACCAAAGGAAAATCAAACTGAACAGGAGAAAGGAATCTATGTACAGTGTGATGTTGTATAACCTGCTACATAACATAAATATGTGAACTGGAGTACTGCAGTAAGGCAATGTGTGGTGTTATTGTAATAAGGTGTTGAAGTCCCCAGGACCCCATACAGTGTATGTACACATGAATCACGGATACCAGACACATACATAACATGTAACAAATAATAAATCAATGCCAAAAGGAAAATATAATGCAAATTAAATATTAAGCAATGCTAAGCATTGCACAGATCAGCTTAGTTGGGGTTAGCAATGTGTAGGACGGCTAAATGAATCTGCCCAGTGGTATGCCCATTTAAGCAATGCCAACATTAGGTAAGTAGGTGTGCCCTTAGATTAGCTTTTTCAAAACCATCCAATCACAGGAAAGTGTGGGAAATCGGGCATATTTAAACCACACAGGTGCCAATAATTCCCATAACTGGTTGAAGACCCCTACTGTAGGCAGAATGGCTGAAGTTGGAGAAGGCACTCGATTTAGAGCACAGTGCTGGGACACCCAGGAGTCCATATTCATGGTATGGCTCCTAGTAAAACACCATGAGGAGAGACTACTGCAGGGCCAGTATCAGAGCTCTCAGAATAAAGTGGAGGCCTGGGACAGTCTCACCCATGACCTCACCAGTGCCACTGGTATCCCCTGGACTGGTGAGTAGGTCAGGCATCACAATGCTGACCTGAAGCAGCAGAGGGGTGATCTATTGGACCAGTGGATCCAAGAAACAAGGCAGATGGCTGATGCCCCAGCACTGAGTAAGTCCCAGCAAACTACATAGATAATGATTGCCTAGCTTGTGTATACTATGGATAGATAATGGCTAAATATCACTGTAATTCTCAACAGCAGCAGATGAGTGGGCTATGAACCAGCAAGCCCATGCTGCTAGGCTGCAAAGGCTGCATTGCGAGGCAGGTTAGTAATATTCCTGCATGTACTGGCATAGCAAATAAATATAACAGTTCTGAAAAGTGTTGTACCAGTATAAAAATGTATTGTGTATGGGATGTACTGAATAAACCAGACAGTATGGCAGGAAGACTGTCATTTAGGTTGCATGGAAATAAAGGTGTAATATCTTGTGATTAAAAGTATAACCACTGGAGTGCTTGTGTACATCCTGCTTGCATATGTTGTTGTAGTGCTGCATTCTGTAAATAGTACTGTTGTATTAAGCAGTGTTACCCATACTGTTGAATGCAGGTAAAATGTGTAAGAAGGTCAGTATAACAATGTTTGCAGTCCCAATAGGTCAGTCATATAGAACAACTGAGTGAGACTTAGAAAGAAACCATTGAAATGCTTCATACCAATTTCCTGATAACACAGTGTATTGTGATGCCAACTGTAATATTTTTACCACACACAAAGCAGGGGTTTGAATCCCAGAAGTGGTAGTAAGTTGTAGGCATAATTATACCCCACAACTGTACAGGGTTTGTGAGAATGTTCAGATAGAAAGCTGTACGCATAATTAGACCCAACAACTGTACAGACTTTGCTAGAATGTTCAGATAGTATGCTGTAAGCATAATCAAAACCATAAACTGTACAGACAGTGGCAGAATGTTGAGGTAGTAAACTGTATGCATAGTCATACCCCTCAACTGTTCTGATCTGTCCAGCATGTCCAGATAAATGGCCTAGATCTGCTGCCTGATAATCTGTTCCCCTGACATATCAGTGTGATGATGCAAGAAATGTAGGCAGCTTATACTGACATATAATGGATAGTCAGACCTGAACATAAAAAGAGAATGTATATGGAAGCAAACTTGTCATTGTAGCATCTCACCCAAAGTGTATGACAGCAATTCTCAATATATATGTTACATTAACACCTGCATCCTGTCATGCCTTGACCAGAGTGTGTGCAATAACAGATTGTTAGGTGTGTGTATAACAGCAACATGGAATCTGGGAGTATGTGTAGAATATGTCAAGTAGTGTTAACAAAGATTTTTTTCCACAGCTATTACAGGTAAGAGGTGTAGACTGTAGGTACAACACATGTCACGTATATACTTGTCTACAAGCATGGAATCTGGTAGTATGTGTCAGGTAGTGTTAACAATGATTTTCTCAACAGGTATAACAGGTAAGAGGTGTAGACTATACATAAGCCACAGTCCACGTATATACTAATCTACAGACATACCATTGTACAAAGTAAGGACATTGGGTAGTGTAATAATACATATAAGGGAAAGATCACTGCAGTGACTAAGAAAGTTGTGAAAACTACAGGGATATATTAGTTAATTGACCTCTTTCTCTCACCCCCTCCATTTGTGCAACAATAACCTTATTACACACCTCAATGGGTATGTGTACACTGCAAACTTTTGTTGGGACATATGTCCTATTGGTTTATAAATATTCACATTTGGTTCTATGCATGTGCCATTTTAAAATACTCCCATATTGGTAGCCTGTTGCCATCAATGAAATCTGCATGCTGTTGTAATGGCCACTGTTGTACCATATATGCATGTGTTCTGTTTGATCTGCAACTGTTGTAAACTGGTGTCTTGGGTTAATGGGAATACCTATGCATGCTGTTATAACTAATCCTGAATGCTGCTGACTATGACTAACTGATATCTTTCTTAAAACTACAACACCATAGCTTGTATGGGAAGGCCGGTCCCAGCGGACCCACCTGTCCCACTTCTGCTGGCCATGGCACTGGGCACCAGCACATCCGGAGCCCAGCCGTGGACCTCCTCCTCTGTTGGCCTTGCACTACCTTTGGATGGAACCACCACAGGGGATGAAGCTCGGCCCTCCCCGGGAGCGGGGGTGGAGAGGTACCTGTCACCCACCATCAGGTCTGGGCCGTGGTGCATAGGGAGCTCGACAGGGAGATTCAAGACCAGCTACGCCAGCTTGAGAACACAATTAGAGGATGAGCCTGCCACTCCTACTCAGCCCTCAGTATAGCCACCTATACCTCAGTCCCACTGACCTCAGTCCCACTGTTTCCATTTGGGGGCTCATGGGCTTGCGACTTCCAAACACCCCTCCCTGACCAAGGTGTTTACCCCCACATGTGTCATATACCACCCCTGTATGTGTCTTGTTTGCCTTTTCTTTTAACCTACTCAACCTACCTCCACAAATATACCTACTACCCCCCCAACATCCCACTCACACCTGAAAAACAAAAAAAAAAGGGCAATCTGCT
The DNA here is from genome assembly GCF_019279795.1 of Protopterus annectens. Taxonomy (NCBI): domain Eukaryota; kingdom Metazoa; phylum Chordata; order Ceratodontiformes; family Protopteridae; genus Protopterus; species Protopterus annectens. The sequence continues at coordinate 1,003,010,794 of NC_056745.1, read as the reverse complement.
CCCACAAAAAAAATCTTGCCCCATATATAGCTGTCCAATTCGCACACTTGTCCACTGGACACATGTAATCTAGTCTAATTGGCATCACAACTTATTATTGTTGCCCTCACCCCCACCCAGGGGTTTGAGTGTCCAAATCTACCTCCAAAACCAGTGTATATGCACAACTGTGGCTGTAGAATAAATGGGCAGCTATGGACCTTCCCTACACCCTTCCTGCACATCCCTACCTATTTTCCCTACTGTCTTTCCCTCTTTGTGCCCCTTTTTCACCACTTTCCTATCAACCTCTTTTTCTTTTCTTTTAAAGAAATTAGCATGGTGGTAAGCAGGAGTATGCACTTTTAAGCAGCAGTAAGTGGGTTTAAGCCTGTTTGCATGGGGATTAGCAATGCCTACACTGGTTAAGCAATGTAGACGCTAACTGAGTGTAAGAAACTGTAACCGGAAGTTAGCAGTGCTTAACTCTGCGCAAACCTATGCAAACACGCTTACAACTGCTAAAGTGCCTTAATCACTCTGTATTCAATTGGCTGTGTTCTGCCCAGTAACAAAAAAAAGCTCCTGCAAGGCTCAAACCCAGAACCTTTCACACCACAGACAACGTGATTTACCACTTAACCATGCCAGACGTAAATAAATCTGATGTTTTCAGAAACATATCATTCAGTCCAGTCACGCAACAGTACAGAGAATGTATACCAACATCTAGATGTATGTGTGTGTAAATATATTACTATCTAAACAGATACAACATATCTATATATGTATATATATATATATATATATATATATATATATATATATATATATATATATATATTTCTAAAAATATATACATATATAGTAATATATATGAACACATATACATGATGCTTACACCGACACATATATGTGTCTACACCTATATGTCTACATATACATAGCAAGTTACATATATGTACACAGATATATATCTATGTAGGTATATGCGGACATAGTTATATATATAGGTTCATAGGTTCATAGGTTCATACTAGGCTATCTGCCCTAGGGCACTTATAAGCCTAGCCAGAGTGTGTTTGGCTTTCGCCACCCATTTTAAATTAATTTTTCTATGCCCTTTTTCGATGTTAGTATACTGTGCCTCTGTCTAACAGTGACACAAAAGTGATACCCAGGATAAACCTACGATCTCCCATCCACTCATCAAGATTCCTCTTGAAGAGAGTCAATGAGGGACTCTGCCTAACCTGGACTGGGATTTTATTCCAGAGTGAAGAGAGCCTCTGGGTTATGAATCTGTCCCTCCAGCATGTCCTATTTATTTCAGTGCTGAGGTTCAAGTCTATCGAGCGCGTAGCTCGATGGGATTTGGATTTTCTGAGGTGCAGCATGTCCATTAATTCTGGGTTTGACATGGCTTTATATGTCAGGCACAGATCGCCTGTGAGCAGGCGGTATGCCACTGGGTAGAGCTGGAGCTTCTTTAACCGGGCAGCATATGGCATCTGTTTGAGCCCTATGATCCTCTTGGTGAGGTACTTTTGGGATCTTTCCAGTTGCTGCAGGTGTCTGGTAAGGTACATCCCAAAAGGGGCATTGTACTCAATTATGGGCATGATGAGGAATGAGTAAAGAGGCACGATGACCTCCCCTGATCTAGATGTGAATCCCTTCATGATTAGGTGGGCTATATAAAATGTTTTTCTAACCACTTTGGCCACGTGGTTGTCAAATGAGAGATTGCTATCAACTTGGGTCCCCAGGTCCCGAATTACTTCTTCTGTACTTAATGGATTACCACCTATGTGGTTATTTGTGGGCACTTTGTTTTTGCCAAAGGGGATGACTATACACTTTCTGGCATTTAGCTTGAGGCCATGGCTCTGGCACCAGTTGTCTGTTTCTATGAGGCCCTTTTGGAGGATGCTTGTGTCAGCTGGAGAGTCGATTATAGCGCCCAGTTTGCAGTCATCTGTGAACTTAGTCAGCCACAGTCCTTCCATGTTGGCCTGTACCTCCAAGAAATTTATACCGAACAAGAGAGGTCCCAGGACTGAGCCTTGGGGGATGCCACTTGTAACTGGTTTGGAGTCTGACATGGCTCCAGCAATTCTAACCATGTGGGTTCTGTCCTTGAGCCAGTTTGCAACCCATCTAGTGACATAGGGGTTTATATTTAAGCTGGTGAGCTTATCTATAATGCTCGAGTGGGGTATTGTATCGAAGGCTTTTGCGAGGTCCAGGTAGGCTGGGTGGACCACCTTCCCCTCGTCAATGGCCTTGGTGACTGTTTCAAAGAAATCAACCAGGTTTAAGAGGCAGGATCTGCCCTTAACAAAGCCGAACTGGGTAGGATCCAGTGTCTGTAGGTCCCCAGTATCTTTATTTATGAGGTCCATGATGATCCTTTCCATAGCTTTGCAGACCAAGCTAGTCAGGCTTATGGGGGGATAGTTTCCAGGATCCGTTGAGGCACCACCTTTGTGGAGAGGGTCCACTGTTGCTGTACGCCACTCTTTGGCTACATATCCTGTAGTAAGGCTGAGACTGAACTGTAGTTTTATGTTTGGGTTTAGCTCTTCTTGGAGTTCATGTAGGATGCAGCCCGGGACACCGTCTGGTCCCATTGATGCTGTGTTTTTTGCTTTGGAGAGGGCAGCTCTTACCTGAGCATCAGAGATGTCAGGGGGGCAGCACTCTGCTGGGATAAATATTTGCCCTTTTGGTGGGGAGGGAGGGGAGTTTGCGCTGAACCTGTCAGCTAAGATGTTGGCAATGTCTGTGTGTTCGGTGTATTTTTTGTCATTTTGGACTAATTCTGAGCATATGTGGGAATTCCCACCCAGGTTCCTAACATAACTAAAGAAAGCCTTGTGATTATCCTTAGTGTCCTGTGCAATTTTTCCTCTCGAAGCTGGCCTTTTAGACGATTTTATGAGTGCCCGTAGTTTTTTGCTAATACTGATCAGAGATGCCTTCACTTTTTGGGATTTTGCTCTATCATGTAGTAGCTTCCTCCTTCTATTGTATAGTTTGTTTATGGCTGGGGTCCATCAGACAGGAAGTCTGCCTTTGGAGGATTGGGTCTTGGTTTTATTTGGGATTGCATGATCCATGCATTCCTGAAGGTGTTCATAGAATGCGTTTATAAAGGATGCTGCGGTCTGGGCCATATTTTTCACATGCCTGGGGGCTTTGAAGGATTCCACCTCAGTTTTGAGGAGTGTGAAAGTTGCTTTAGAGAAGTTTTTCACTGTGGTTTTCAGGGCAGGGGGGTGGAGTCGGGATGTGAATATCCAGTGAGATTAGTTTATGGTCTGATCTTACCAGTGAGGGATACACTTCTGGTCTGGAGCATAGAGTCCCCATGTTGATGATGATCAGGTCCAGTATGTTTTCCCCTCTTGTGGGAGTGGTAACAAGTTGTTCCATAGCATTTGAGTTTATAAATTCTAGGAACCTTTGGGCTAGGGTGTTGGAGCTAGAGTAATGCTCCCAGTCTATGTTTGGGTAGTTGAAGTCGCCCAATATAATGGTGTTTGGAGAGACCTTCATATTTTCCAGTGTTCTCAAGAAGACCGAGTGGGATTCCTGGGTTTGGGAGGGTGGTCTGTAGCAGGCTATAAACTGGAAGGCAGTTTTACCCACTGTTAGTTGCACATGGATAGTCTCTGATGCTTCGTGCTGTGCCACCAACCTGGAGGTGTGGGTATCTTTGACGAATATTGATACTCCCCCTCCTTTTGTAGTACAGTCCAAGTTTTGGGGCCGGAAAGCATGGTATGAGGTATAACCTGGTAGTGCTGGGGTGCTCTCAGGAGTCTTGAATCAGGTTTCTGTTACTGCACAGATATCGATGTTCTCCATGCTAAGGAGAGTTTCGAGTGCATGCATCTTGAGGTTTAGACTTCTGGCATTGAGTAGCATTACTCTTAGTTTCTTATCCCTTGTGATACCTATACAGGTGGGTTTGTCTTTTGAGCCTTGCATAAAAAAGGCACTATGGGGGTAGGAAGAGCCTTTGCCAATATCCAAAAGCCCAGGGGTGACAGGTGCAAGCCATCCCTAGCGAAGCATCGTGGCTTGTCGAGCATGTCATCCGAGGCTGACAGGCATTTGATCCCCTTTGAATGACACCAATACTTAAGCCAATTGTTGAAATTGATAATCTTGTCTTCATATTGTGGCATCATTCTTGGTGAGGGTAAGATGCTACTCAAGGTCAGGGTCATACCGGCCTGGGCTACATGCTCAGAGAGCTCCTCTATGTCTCTTTTCATGTAGTCCAGGGAGGTACGTCTCAGGTCATTCACACCAGCATAAACAATGACTGAGTCATATTTGTACTTGCCTTGAAGTGACCTGAGTGCTTGTGTTATGTGGTGGATCCTAGCGCCCGACAGGCAGCTCACCGTGACCTTCTCCTTGTTCAGCCTGGTGAGCGGGACGTCAGTGTGCCTGATGATAGAGTCACCTATTACAAGTGTATCAGGTGTGTTGTTTAGCCTTAAGGGCTGTGACTGTTCGGCACACTGGCTTTGTGAGCTATGTGTTGCACGAGTTTTGTTTTGGGGTAGCGGTTGCTTGGGTGTCTGCTTTGGAGGTCTCTGCTGCTTAGGCAGATTTTTATTTAGAGCCTCCGAGTATGTTTTTGTGTGTTTATGTGTTTGGTTTGCTGTCGTGGTAGGTCTATGTGAGATTGGAATTGTAGTGAGTGTGGTTTCCTTCTCCTCCTGACTGGTTTTGCCAGTACTGAGTTGAGAGAGCTTAGCCTCCAATATGGCTATATGGCTGCATCTCTCACATGTGTTGGAATTTGTTGGAAGGAGGAGAGGGTTGTCTGTGTACATGAGGCAGTTATAACATTGCCTCAAGATTCCGAGATTCACCAGCTGGACTAGAGAGGAGATTGACAACAGACCTTTGGACATGCTAGAATAGTATTGGGAATTCCTTTATAATTGAAAAAAGGGCCAATGGGGAACAAGGTACTCAAGGGGAGTTTGTGAGGGTGTAGTGCTTTTAATATTTTAGTGCTGACTTATATAATTGCTTTAGTGAGCAAGTGCCAGGTAACTTAAATGCAATGTGTTTCAGGTAACTTAAATGCAAAAATGACAAACAGTAACTTTCTTTCAAGTGAAACAAGGAAATAAGTACAGTAAGCAATGCAGATATCACTAGGGATCCACAGAAGCGCCGAAAAGCTGTGTTTTACGTGGAATTAGTGTTTCAGGGAAATAACAAGCAAACAAACAAGCAGCATACAAATAAAGCTAGATTCAGCAGGCCTGGATCTAGTCTATGCTACAGCAAACAAGGTGTACCAATTTCAGTAAGAAACAGTTCAAATATGCAGGCACTATAAGCCTTTAACCAGAAATTCCCAGCTCAGAAGGGCAGAGTCCAGCCTCTCCTCCCACAAGACTGCAGACCACGAACCTTCTTAATGTAAAATAACTGGCCTGAAGCCCAAGGGCTTAAACCAGAACTAATACACTTTTAGAATAACAGACACTGAGCCCTCAATCAGCAGTTCACAACTTAGAAGGATGTAAGCTATCCGTCCTGCCACCACAGTGCAGGCCACAAACCTTCCTAATGTAAAACAACTGGTCTGAAGCCCAAGTGCTTAATCCAAAAAACTTAGAATGATAGCTACACTTTAATCAAGTTACTACCAAGCAGTAATAAATACAATTGAATACTTTAAAGAATGCCTGGTTTAGTGCTCAAGTTATACAAACAAAGCTAGATTCAGCAGGCCTGGATCTAGTCTATGCTACAGCAAACAAGGTGTACCAATTTCAGTAAGAAGCAGTTCAAATATGCAGGCACTATAAGCCTTTAACCAGAAATTCCCATCTCAGAAGGGCAGAGCCCAGCCTCTCCTCCCACAAGAGTGCAGACCATGAAACTTCTTAATGTAAAATAACTGGCCTGAAGCCCAAGTGCTTAAAACAGAATTAATACACTTTTAGAATAACAGACACTGAGCCCTCAATCAACAGTTCATAACTTAGAAGGATGTAAGCTACCTGTCCTGCCACCACAGTGCAGGCCACAAACCTTTCTAATGTAAAACAACTGGTCTGAAGCCCAAGTGCTTAAACTAAAAGGCTTATAATGAGTTACACCAAACAGTAATAAATACAATTGAGTACTTATAAGATGACGCAAAAGCAAAATAAAGTAGGAAGAAACACAAATACAATAAATGCAGATTTTTTTTTTTGAGGCAGCAAATGATATGGGCCCAGGAGTTACAGGACAGAACAAGTGCATTTGCAGGCCTTCAAATCAGAAAGTTGAGAGAGATGGAAGACCGCCCAAATGGCCAATAACTACAAATTCTGGGCCAGAACCACTCCTTATGTGGTAGACAGGTTACCTAGTGCTTACCACTCCCACTGATAAGCTAGAAGGCTTCCCTCCAACACAGAAAGGCTTGGGGGCTCAGAAGCTTACAAATAGTCCTGGATACAGCAAATCTGTATCTGGAACACTAATTACCGGAAAGGTAGGAAACGGGCTTTTTTTTTTTTTTTTTCAGAAAAGTAGCAAAAACAGTAGTAAAAACTATTCACATGCAGTGCAAGCTGGCACACTTGAGTATGTAGCAATATTAGTCCACACACAGTTTGAAAAAAATTTAATTAAATTAAAAAGGACTAAAAGCAAGTGCAGAAAGGGTTTATTAGGTAGAATGCGGTAAAGAGATGGGACTGGGGGAGTGTCCTAGATCAAATCTACAGTGGGGCGGGCACTGCAAAAGCCACAAAATTTAAACTACTACCACAACAGGGAGGGGGGTTGGAAAAAGTTTCAACAGAGATGTGAGGAATCAGAGTGCAAATTATAAAACCCAAAAAATATATACTGATCTCTGTATATTTGCAGAACACTAAGACAACAGATATTTAAGCAACAATTTAGCTCTATAATACAGAATAATGCAGAAAAATATACTCAGCTCTGTCTTGTAAGGCTGTTCCACTTTAAATGCAGACTGCTGCTATTAACATTTCAAATTAAGGGAACCTTGAGTTAACAACACACAAGTAATAGAAACCACAATGGGGGGTGGGGAAGAAAGTTTCAACAGAGATGTGAGGAATCAGAGTGCAAATTATAAAACCCAAAAAATATATACTGATCTCTGTATATTTGCAGAACACTAAGACAACAGATATTTAAGCAACAATTTAGCTCTATAATGCAGAATAATGCAGAAAAATATACTCAGCTCTGTCTTGTAAGACTGTTCCACTTTAAATGCAGACTGCTGCTATTAACAGTTCAAATTAAGCAGATTTTATATATTATATATATATATATATATATATATATATATATATATATATATATATATATATATATATATAGTTATATATGGCCATACATCTGTAGATAGCAATGGCAGATAAACAAAAACACAAATGTCCACATGCACCATTAATGGGATTGAGAGGTCGCACACACTATGCGTCATGTACGAATACGCATCCCCCCCACAGCCAAACACATTCGCCCTGCAATACACTACCAAGTGTTGCAGATCCCAAAACCAGGACCTGACATGAAATGGGCGCAAGATGTTAACGATACTATATCCCACCTGTATGATGTCAGGCTGGTATTGGTAACATATCATGCAGTACAATCTGCCTCCCATAGGAAATGTAAAATGCGCAAGCCATCAACATCTCCAGGATACAAATACACAGACACAGATATGCAGATACAGCTATATATATGTACACACACATGCACACACATACACACACACACACACACACACACACACACACACACACACACACATACACACACACACACACACACACATACACACACACATATATATATATATATATATATATATATATATATATATATATATATATATATGGGTTCACTTTATAACATTGAAATACTGAAATGTCGAATTTCAGTATCTCAAGCTATAAAGTCGAATGTTAAAATAGCGAATGTTCATAATGCAAATTTGGCGATGTCGAAAATATGTTGAATTTGCGGTTATGAAGTTGCGCTATGTAATGTCCGGGTTTGTGTTTTGTTGGTCTTGTGATGTCGTGTTTGGTTGTAGGTGTTATGTCAGGTAAGTGAGTGTTTTGTAAGGGTTTTGAGTGGGAGTTAGAGTGTGTGTGAGGGACTGGAGAATGTGCGTGTGTGAGTGAGCTTTTGTGTTGTGTTTGTCGCTCGGAGTTAGTATATATAAGTAGGGGTGGTGTGGGGGCACAGCCCCATAAGGGGTTGCAGGGCTCCTGCTTATGTGTGTCTGAGTTGTGTATGTGTGTTGTGGTGTTTTCGGTAATGTGGTTTCGTGGTTTTTGTTTGTCGGTGTTTTGTGGATTCGGTTTTATAGTCTCGAGATACTGAAATTCGATATTTCAGCATTTCGAGGTTATAAAGTGAATCCATATATATATATATATATATATATACATACATGTGACTACACATACACACACAGATAAATGTACAGTAAGATACATATGTAGAAGGTGCACACAATATGGAACAGCCACTATACCTACAGTTAACACCTGAGCAACTGGGCAATGTATGGGCCACCCATACAAATGACAATCATTGCCTACAACATATACCCACAGAGAGGTCATAGGAAAAAACACCACACACGTTTGCAGAAACTGAAAACCTTTAATTGTGTACTATTACAGTTATAGACGCTATGTCATATAGCTATTCAGACAATGACATCCATATAAACAGAGTAATGAAACTGTGAAACAGTTATACTAATACAGTAGTCTGTAAAGGTTCACAACTGTTGCTGTCCAGGCCAAGCCCTTCAAATTGTACAATAGTGAAGACAGACTGGACCACAGGATACCAAACAATAACAGTATGTAATGCAGGTGTATAGTTCAGTAGCCTTTATCTACACTCTCTACAAAATCACTAGGTGGTAAAGATGCCATGTAACCAAATGGGTCGTAACTGTTACATAACAAGGCATAACCGACACCACCACAAGCGCACTGACAAACAGAACAGTCTGTATGGTAGGAGGCAGTAGGCTTGTATTAACCCAATTTATGTAAGTAATGTAAATATATGTGAAGTATACGGTACTGTACATCCAGATACCTTAAGGCAGCTCACCCCTGATGCCCCCACATTTTGTAACAGCCTAGGTCATTTATGGTGCTTCCCCCAACTCAATAATACAGGGCCATATACCACTGTTACATACACTCACCTCTGGAGTGCATAAGGGTACACATGTATTGTGTAGGTGACCCCCACACATATATTGTCCCAGCCCCACCGTATGTTTGGGGAATACAACAGCAGTGGACTGATGGCATCAATGGCAGTGTGATAAACTCATAGCCCACTACAGAACAAATCCCAACAGCATGTCATATGTGTAAAGCTTAGTATTTAGGTGGAGGACAGAGACTGGAACACAGGCACATATGTGGAAAACTGTTGCCATACACTAAGCAAGTTGCTGGTGTTGAAGGATAGTCTGCAACATACCCGCAGTCAGAGAATTGAGGTTAGAAACAGAAATGGATGTAGCCATGTACTTATAGCACTCAACACACACACACTGCCAGTGAAATATCTGAAACAGGACCTTTGAGGTGGACAGACAAAACATGATAGGCACACCTCTGGACACCAAGAGGATAGGCTCACAGTTGAGAGCTATGCAGACAGACTGAATTCCAAGGTAAACTAGTATGTACACACACACCCTGTAGCACCAGTACTATACAAAGCATAACACAACTCTACTCACACTTTGTCTGTAGTTCCTGAACCTCCTACAAATATGTAGCTGCCCTGAATGTACTGGTTCTCTTGTAAAACATATTGCTACCTGCTGTCTGTAACACTGATGCCCACATACAGGAAGGATGTCCATCACACAGGTAATGTAAAGGGACCATGCCCACATGATGTAGGGATTTATAGTAGGTGTTTGCCATGACAGTGGTAATTGGAAGTATTACACATGGATAATCATATATATATATGGTTATCTGGATAATTATATACACATATATTTCCACCATATGTCCTGGACATGGAGTGTAACCCTATCCCAGCCTGTATGGTTCCAACATCTTAGTGCAAGGGGATATCAGGTATGTATAGCAGGTATATTAGTAGACTATTGCTATTGTCATTGGGATTGTCTTCACAGACATGGTGCGTGTGGGAAGTCACATCTGCTTATAACATGTGTGCCATTGGCTACTGACAGACATCTTAAGGACATCATAGTAAAGTACCGCTGCTAGCATGTAATGTCCCTGTGGACTGCAGCAGAGATATTAGCCAATATATGTGGACATTGTGACACACTCTGTACAGTCCAGAGGTATACACATAACCCATTAATGCACAACATGTGTACCATACCTGACAATATGGATGTAGACAGCCATGTAGATGGGTATAACACATAACTGGCATAGATTTGCCACCATAGGATATGCATTCACACACCCCTGTCTGGCCTAACACACAATAACCACTGTTACAGTGGTGCCAAGGCCACATACTACCCACTAGACATTGACATACATCTGTACCGCATCCCACTGCTCTGTCTGACAAACATGACTGTTAAGGGAGGCCCAGCAGCAGTACATCTGGCAATTATCTGCACATGACATCTCACTGGGTAAGTACACTAAGCTGCTAGGCATGTAACAATTCACTGTGCAGGCTACAGGCAGATTGACTCAACACTGGCCTACATTTTCTATGGGGGAATGCACATGTACCTGCATATATAGCTGGCTCTACAGGCATGTCACAGCACAAGGTAAGATACATCTGTGTGAAAGCTCATAACCACAACCAATGTGAACACAGCCACAGCCACATATGATAAGCTAGCATAATATTACAGTATATAGACTATCTGTTCAACACCATCCTCATACATGCCACTCACATACTGACCCTACATATACTGGGCTGCTACACAGTTTGGTCTGATGGCTGCCTGTGGTATGGGACATGTGTGTGTATGGCCCTACAAACATGTACGCCAATATGGTACCATACAGTGGAGCAGCATGTAACATCAGATAGAATGGGACCTAGAACAATGACATCTGCCACAGTCTGTACACAGGCTAAAGTACATATTAACAATACACACACACTGTTGACATTCACCACAGGTACACAGACCTCAGTACTGTACAAACATCCACAGAATGTCCAGGTTATGTCATCAAATATAACTGCTACTGTACATAACGTGTAGCAGTCTGATATCTCACTGGCTTGTTATCAGTTATGATGACACTAATTATGGTGTACAGCACATATGCACCACTTCATGCATGACATATGTACAAAGGTTGACAGAGTTGTGGCTGGAAGTACATACACAAGGCCAATATTGACATGTTGCTGTGATAACCTCATACATTTACTGTTGTAACAGGGTTTGTTGCAACATATGTCCTATGAGGGATTTAAAGTCAGTAACTGTCACAGCTTTCACCATCTACAGATTGCAATCCTCACACTATCTTATGCAGTCTACAGATAGATGCTCCATGGGTAACACATGAAACCAAAGGCACAACTCACTGCCCAGTCTGCAGATAACCCTGCAGATGGGGAATCCTCATAAACATGTCACTGACACGGCAGGTATTGAGACATGTTGGACAGCCATATCCACACACACACTGTTAAACCAACATTACTCCAAATGCAGTATAGCAGCACTTAAAGGCAGTAGTCAGGTCAGGCACACCCCCTCCTGTGTGCTGCCCTGTTTCCACAGTGTATGTTGTTAGAGGTAAATCCTCAATCCAGCTGAGATGCTGTTTGCCAAATAACTGATCTAGTTCCTGCTCACAGTGAATGAAAAGGGCCAACACCAACACCAACATGATGTTCCTAGATATTGGAGTGTGTTTCCATGCAATTGGCTGAATGTTACCACAGCTGTTCTACATACAATCAACTGGGGGAGGGCTGCAATTTGTGCAGAGGCTATCAGCTGATCATGAGCATCACTTAAAATACACATGTTGCTGCCTAAGCAAAGCAGGGGTAGGTCTACACATCCACCAGAGAGGGAGTAGGAGAGGCAGACAGAGTGAAAGACAAATCAGGGAGGGGTGGAAGAGTAAAACATAAGCATGTTTGTGTCAAATACCTACCAGCACAGGGTATCAAACCCCTGACGAGTATGTAGTGCTATCACAGGACTATGCAGTTATTGGATGCACCATATGGGTTATCTACTGTGGAGTCCTCAGGACATATATGTGCTGGTGAGTGATATTTGCAACAGGGATACGGTAGCTATACTGTAGGTGATGTACACGTGCCTGTCCACATGAACAGGTGCCAGCATCAGCACAGCCACACTCTCACTGAGATGCATACACATTGACACACTTGGCAGAGCCAGGATTACAACTCATCAGTAGTGGGATTGCCACAACACATCACTGTGCAGGTATCACATGCACCACTCGGGTCATACGAGGGTGCTATGGGCAAAGGATATGAGGAGGTGTCTGACATCAGACACCATGCTTTGGTATGCCCATGGGGGTTGTAAGGAGTGTGGATTTGAATATACGCACCATACAACACACACACACACACACAAACACACAGGGTGCCAGTACTGACATGCATGGGTGCATGTCTGCACGGGTGTGTGACGGTCAACTGTGCCAGATGGCTATACAAGGCTAGGAGATGGGTATACCTTAGCATCAGGCCACATGACAATAGTCTGCATTGTGGCTCAGGGCTGTAGTGTCTGCAGTTGCCCACATAGGTGGGTATTGTATCCCCCATCCAGTCACCTGGGTGACTGTGTGTGGCCAATGTAGTACATCGCTTGACATGTATGTGTTCCTTAGTCCATGACATAGACGGTGTCTGGGATGTGCGTACCTTCCACATGCATGTACAGTGACATGTTGAACTGTACCTGCGGTGTCTGGCCCATGTTATGAACACAGAATATCATCAAATGCTCCAGTCTTGCCCACCTGTGGTGGGAACTGGTAATGGGCAGCAGGTTTACCCTGCACCTACATTAATAGCATGCTAACGGCATTCCCTGGTGTCAGTGGCATCTGTCAATACAGGGCATGTTGTCAGACATGGTATGTCCTTTGTGTTTCACATGTGATGGCACCACAGGTGTTGCAGGTGTCCACTGGGGAACATGGAGAAGGTGCACTGTCTGCATATACGTGCATATTGGACAGATCAACAGGGTGGCATGCCCTCTGTAACCCACTGATATCACCTCATAGTTACTATCAGTGGCCAATAAGCAGTGTACTACCCGCATATTTGCTGTTGCCTAGGCATGTGTGTGTGTGTGTGTGTGTGTGTGTGTGTGTGTGTGTGTGTGTATGAGACATGGGCTGAGATTGTGCTCTGGGTAGTACTGGGGTTGCTAACTGTAATTGCCTAGCTTTGATGTCACATGTATTTGTATGACTTTGCACCCCAACCTCTTAGCTTTTTCACATCTGTTTTCCCTGTACAGTAAACATTGTGCTATATATAGTAGGGCCACCATTTAATAAATATGCAAAACCCACTCTGCATTGACCACAGGTGTCCCACACTCCCCACCACCTCCACAGAGGATACAAGTTACACACACACACACACACACACACACACACACACACACACACACACACACACACACACGCACACACACACATGTCATGTCTGGGAGTAGAACCCCTATCTAACTAGTTTATTACACTGCAGCACTACTTAGTTATAGTACATGTCACAGAGAATACTGGAGTAGTCCTTTCCCAAAGGTGTATATCACATTGGATGACATCAGCAGGATTGCAAAAGTGTGACATTCGAATTGTAGTGAGTGTGAAAAGTCTAAAGTGCATTGCTCCCTACACAGACAGTGACACACACACACACAAAACATCCACAACTGACATGTGTGGGTATAGAACCTCTAACAGAGGTCTATATCACACTACAGCAAGACAGTGACACACACATATACACACACACACACACACACACACACACACACACACACACACACACACACACACACACACACACACACACACACACACACACTTGCCATGTCTGGGTCTGGGATTAGAACACCGAACTAACTTCTTTGTCACACTACAGCAGTACACAGTTACAGGACGTGTTACAGAGATTACTGGGCTGCAGTTTTCCCTATTTCTAGGTGGCTGACATCAGCAGCCTTGCCAAAGTTATGTATATGAATTGTAGTGAGTGTGAGTACCTTAAAAAGCATTTCTCTACACAGTCAGACACGCACACAGACACACACTCATGCACAGTTGCCAAGTCTGGGGTTAGAGCTCCTATCTAGCTAGATTATCACACTACACCAGTACCCAGTTATGGGACATGCCACAGAGATTACTGAGCTACAATTCTACAATGTATTTCACTTTGGATGATCTCAGCAGGCTTGTCATATTAGGGCTATGGGGAGGGCAGTGTGTGTGCATGGGCCATAACCCTTCATCTAGGGGTTGACATGCCACATGCAGGCACACACAGGGTCATATATCACAGGTATGTGTATACAGATGCTAGATGAATACTTCCTTGTACAGTCATGTTGCACAGCTGGCATATGCACTACATAGTCTGTAATGCTGAAAGATACTGGTGGCTAGTACCTGCAGTGAGTGACATCTGCACCTCATGTGGTTGGGGCCCTTTGGCTGTGTGCTGGGTAGGACGGGCCTGGATGGCTCTTGTCACAGTCACACTCTTCCACACATCTATGTACATCTACCTTTGGCTTACTATAGTTTGTTGTCCTGATATATATGTCTGTATTTCTATCCACTGTGTGTGCAAGGCATGAGTGATGCATACTGATGAGTGTCTGCACTAACAACTGTAACTGCCAGATGTGTCTGGTCCACTGGTGTTTGCAGACATTGCCTTCATGTGTTTAAGTGTGTGAGCATTCCCAGTATGACCTTTCAGTATGTTTTTGACTGACATTGCCTTCATTTCTCTGTGTGTGTGAGCATGCCCAGTATGGCCGTCTGTATTGAATTTGTGGATCGTGTCCAGGTAGTTTGTGCTGAAGTGCTGACCTTTATGTTGTAAACCAACATGTAGCATGCTGTCTCTGCAGGGTATCCATCGATCATTTGGCTTTGACTGTTACTACATTTCTCCTTAGCAGGGTGGGGCACCCCTAACTTTTCCTACACTTCTACACAGGAGTGGGGAGGGCACACCTGACTATTATTACATTACTATGTAGAATGTGGGGGCACACCTGACTATTACTACATTTCTACACAGGATTAGTAGGCACACTGGACTGTTATTGCATTACTATGTAGTATGGATGGGCACACCTGACTATTACTACATTTCTACACAGGATTATGGGTGGGCACACTGTATTGCTATTACATTACTATGTAAGATGGGGGGCACACCTGACTATTTCTACATTTCTACACAGGATTGGGGGGGCACACCTGACTGTTATTACATTACTATGTAGGATGGGGGGAACACATGTGACACCTGTACACATTTGCTATGACTGTACTGGTATGTCAGGTACTCCATTTAATTCTGTATTGCTAACTATTATGCTGACTAGAGGCATACCAGTATACTACAGATTGTGGCTTTGGTTGCCCTACATATTATTGTCTGACTTCCTACACTTCAGAAGTAACATCCCACTGCCTGCCCTGCTGTGGTCTGTCTGTGTAGGCCTGTGGTGGAGGTTAACCATAGACATCATTCAGGGGCCATGGCACAGCCTCAGTTTGGGTTTTCCTACACCTATCCTGCTGGCTGAGACTGTTGTTGGGTATGTGAACCATCCTGACTGGCATGTGTGGGTCATATGGACACACATGTCGCTCAGCACATTTCCTGCATGGGTTTTGTCACCCTATGCAGTACTGGCTACTATGGTGACTCCAGTATGTGTTACAGATGTCATAGTGCCACTATGGGTGTCTTCTGTCTGCTGCCATAACAATCAGCACTCAATTCCCTTGCATGCTCACATCCATACCATAGCTACTGGTAATGACACATTCTATTTAATTTGGTCATTGGTAGGTTGATTGACTTACCTTGAGGGTGTGCCAGACTTGCGGATGGTGCTGGAGGGCTGCCTATGTTAGATGCACATAGTACACTCCCTACAGATGGTTGAAAACAGGTGGTGTCATGTCTGGCATCCATTTTACTGTATGTGTGAGTCAGAGAGAGGTGCCATTCCCTGGGTCCCTACTGTGTCAGTACATGTGCTATGCATTGCCTTTTTGACAAGGCCAGGGCATACTGGGCATGCCTTCTTCTGCCTACTGGGGCAGGCTTAGGTTGTTCCTCCTCCAGGTCACTCTGTGCCTTGCAGGCCTTGGCATTGGTGGGGGGCTGTGTGGCCCTGCTCCATGCTGTTCCTGCTGCAGCTGTTTCCACAGGGTCATACTGTGTAGCACAGCACATACCATAACAATTTGGGTACATGTAGCTGGTGAATACTGCAAGGCTCCACCAGATGTGTCCAAACCCTTGAACCGTGACCTGAGCATCCCAAACACATGCTTTATTATATGCCTGGCCTGTGCGTGTGCCTCACTATGGCATTGTTGTTCAGGTGTGTGTGCATTTCTGATGGGTGTCATCAGCCACGGCTCCTGTGTATACCCAGCATCCCCCACTAGGTGACTGTAGTGGATGTCCCCATTGGCAAATCTCTGGTACAGCTGTGTCAGATGCCATATGTGGAAATCGTCATAGCTTCCAGGGCAGCAAGCACACACATTCATTATAATGCCCTGGGCATCACATATGACCTGGCAGTTGATGGAGGGGATGCCCCTGCAGTTGATGTAGGCCCTACCCTGCTCATCTGGTGGTGCTTTGATGCATATGTGCATGCAGTCTATAGCAACCACTACCCCAGGGTATTTTGCTATTTGGTGGAAGAGACACATATTGCTGGTCAATACCTCACGGGTGTTGAGGAAATATACGTGCTCACTGGCATGTGCTGACATGGCATCCAGGAACTGGTGGAATACTCTGGATGTTGATACCTGTGAGATCCCCATGATATCCCCAGTTGTGCTTTGGGAGGTACCTGTGGCTAGTATACCTAGTCCTACACATACCTAGGTATCCACTGGGTTGGGTTCCCCTCGGTCTGTTTGGTGTGTCAGGTGTAGCCGGCACAGCTCAACAATTTGCTGTAGAAGGTCTCTATCCACCCTATAGTGCTCCACTACCTCCAGCTCATGTAGCACCTGGTAGGTTACCCTGGGTCTGTACACTCTTCTCCATCTTCTCAGTGTGGGTTGTTTGGCAGGATTCACATTCTCACCACCCTCAGCCTCTTGCACATGTTGTTCTATAATGCCTGCTGCAGCCCTTCTCATTTTGTAGGTTTGTTTGTTAAAATTTCCCCGCTTGTATACACCAGTGGTGTAGAGTGTGGTAAAAACCAGAGGGGAAGGTGTTTGTTAGTTTATAGTAATGTTCTGGGCTGGGCTGGTCTGCTGCCTGTGTAATTGGCTGATTCTGATACATTTCACCTGCCAGCTAAGCTATTTCTTTTTGATTACCTTCCTACTGCTGTTTTCCCTTCTCATTGCCTCCCTGTTTAAGCCCGTGTGAACCCAGCACAAACAGAGTGCTCAAATATGCACACTGCCGCTATTTCTTGGTTTAACTTCTTTATTCTTTCTGTAAAACTTGGTGCATGGCACTCACGCCCGCTTAGGCTTTTTAAAGAGTGCTAGGCAGGTTTAGACACACCCCCTAGCTTAGCTGTGCTAAGCTAGGAGCAAACCCAAGCCGCAGGGCTCCAATCCACTTACAGTATGCCTGACACTCCCCCATGATGTCACCTACCTCCTAGTCTTGCACCAAGCTATCCCTACTCTTACACTATTGGGACCTGACTCACATGCTGGGGAAAACTGGGATTCACTATCCTTCCCTTTATTTGCATAGGATTGCCTGCTAATGCATAGTTACATGTCTCACGCTGAGCCTACCCCCTTAGCAACTACTACTCATTGGCCAGGTTGTCTTCTGCCTGCCATTGACTTGCATGGCAGAATACTGATTTTAGTTAGAATGCTTATTTTAGGTTTATTTTATTATTTTCCCCCGATCCCATTTGCACGCCACTGCCCTATGCTTAAGCAGCCAAGATAGGATAAAAAAAATAATACAAGTTTTTTTGTTTTGTTTTGTTTGCAATGCCAATGGCCTTATACATGGCCATTAGCATGCTTACTACTTGATATGCAGTCTTTATTCAGAGTTGTCATAGCTCCGTTTTGGATTTTGTAGAAAACTACTCAGTTACTAACCAAGTACATTTCTACAAATAGCACTAGACTTGCACGGACTGTTGCAAGCTTCCTGGATTGCAAAATCACCTCATTTGCATGGATTTCACCTGCAAATGGGGTTATTTGCATACCAGGGCTTTAGCCCATGCAAGATTAGTGCAGAAGAGATGGTGCATGCCCCTGCAGGCTGTTCCTGGATCGCACGGCAGACATATTGCCTGCTTGAGCTCCTGCACTGATCTTGCACTCCATGCAAGCTTTTGAGAATCCAGAGGAGTGTGTAATGTGAATGTGTACCTTGGCCTGTGTACAGACTGTGGTAGATGTCATTGTTCTTGGCCCTGTTCTATCTGATATTGCATGCTGCTCCAGTGTATGGTACCCTATCAGCGTACATGTTTGAAGGGCCAGACCAACACATGTCCTAAACCACAGTCAGATATGGGAATACACTGTGTATTTGCCCAGTATATGTAGGGTTAGTGTGTGAATGGCACATATGTGGATGGTGTTGATCACACTGCCCATATACTGTAATATTAAGTACACTTACCATATAATACTGCAGCTGTGTTCAGATTGGTTGTGGGTATGCACTTTCACACAGGTGTCTGTTACTCCATGCTGTTACATGCCTGTACAGCCTGCTATATTTGCAGGAACATGTGTATTCCCCCCATAAGAAATGTAGGCCAGTGTTGTGGTAGTCTGCCTGTAGTTGCACCAGTGCTTTGTGACATGCCTAGCAGCTCAGTGTATTTACCCAGTATCATTTTATGTCTAGATATTTGTCAGATGTACTATTGCTGGGCCACCATAACTGTTGTATATTTCTGACAAAGCAGTGGGATGGTGTACAGATGTATGTCACTAACTAGTGGCTAGTATGTGGGCTTGTGACGTCTGCTCCCCCAATTATTATGTGTCAGAACAGACAGGAGTGTGTGAATGCATAAACTGTGTGAGCTTATCTATTCTGGTATTTTTGTGATATCCCCATTTGCATGGCTGAAAACATCCACCTTGTCAGGCTTGATCTACACGTCTGACACTAAGGGGTTCTGTGTATACCTCTGGAATGACCAGAATGTGTCAGACTATTCACATTTATTGGTCTCTGCTGGATTCCACAGGATAATTACTGTGATTTGTGTGGTACTGTGCTATGATGATCTTATGATGTCTGTCAGTAACTGATGGTGTACATGTCAATAGCAGATGTGACTTCCCACACATTTCCGTTAAGACAACCCCTGTTACAGTAGCAACAGTCTACATTTATACCTGCAATACTTACATGGCATCCCCTTGCTCTAAGAGGTTGTGACTACTGGTGCTAAGGTATGACTCCACTAGATGTTATGCACATATGTTATACATACATTTTATATATATATATATATATATATATATATATATATATATATATATATATATATATATATATATATATATATACACACACACACACACACATATATATATATATATATATATATATATATATATATATATATATATATATATATATGTATATATACACATATATATATATATATATATATATATATATATATATATATATATATATATATATATATATATATCCTTGTTATGTGTAAACATGACTGTTGTATATACCTTCCCAGATGTATTACACTGTTTTTATCTGATATGTTTATATTTAGATATAACAACATACTTGATTCAACACTAATATCACTAACAAGTACTACATAATTGTAAAAGTCAAAGTAGTTGTTCAGTACTATTCATTATGTGTACTGACAGATATATTGGAAAAAAACAATAGCCACATTTACAGCAGCAATGGCATAGTGGTTAACTGCTGTGACTTTAGTGTATGGGGTTCTGGGTTCAAAAGCTGCTTATTTTGTTGCTGGAAAGAACAAGGGCTGTTGGATACAGAGTGGTTAAGGCAGTTATGAGCAGCTCTAAGTGCTTTTGCACAATGATAAGCGCTGCTAACATATGGTTAAATGTATAGGTGCTTACACCATTTCAGCTTCACTTACCAGTGCACAAATCTGCTTAGCATTTACATTTAAGCAATGTTTACACCTGCTAAGCATAGCTCAGACCTGGGAACCAGTGATCACATTCCAGTCTGATAAACTAGTAGGGTAATGACATATTTAATAAGTGTATTTAAGTCCATGTACATAACATGTGTCTATGTGCTGTCATTACAGTAGCAAGGGGTTTGAGTCTACTGTCTGGGACACCGGAGTATATATGACTTGTACAACACTCTTTTCCATTTGAATATGTTTCAAACATGCGTAGTATCCCAGGTAATATGCAGTCACACTGGCACGTAATGTATCATTGCATTCCAACTGTTGACAGTGCTTTACCAAGTAAGAGTAGATTGCAGATTATAGTACTGGAACCAAACACCCCTGCATGCAAAGATGGACTCTGAGTCATCACTATCGCATTCTTGGTGTGTGAGCTGTGTGTCATAGGTTCATAGGTTCATAGGTTAATACTAGGCTATCTGCCCAAGGGCATTTATAAGCCTAGCCCATAGTTATGTGGCTTTCGCCACCCCTTTAGTTTGAATAAAAACTATGCCTATCATTTTGCTGTGCCTCTGTCAAGCAGTGACACTGAAGTAATCCCTGGGGTATATCTGCAATCTCCCATCCATTGGTCAAGATTCCTCTTGAACAAGGCCAGCGAGGTGCTCTGCCTCACATGTACCGGGATTTTGTTCCACAGCACAGGGAGTCTCTGGGTGATGAATCTGTCCCTCCAGCACGTTCTATTTATAACCGTGTCAAGGTTTAAGTCTCCCCCTTGTGGTTCTGAGGGATCTAGATTTTTGAGGTGAAGCATATTAATCAAATCTGGGTTTGACATGGCCTTATATGTCAGGCACAGGTCACTTCTGAGCAAGCGGTATGAGACTGAATAGAGCTGGAGTTCTTTCAGTCGGGCAGCAGAAGACATATTTTTGAGACCCTTTATCCTTTTGGTGAGGAACTTTTGGGGCCTTTCAAGCTGCAGCAGGTGTCTGGTCAGATACATTACGAATGGGGCATTGTACTCAATCATAGGTCTAATGAGTGATGAGTACAGGGGGACGATGACCTCCCTTGATCTAGATGTGAATCCCTTCATGATCAGGTGGGCGATATAGAAGGTTTTCCTAACTACTTTAGCAACATGAGTGTCAAACGAAAGGCTACTGTCAACCTGGGTTCCCAGATCCCTGATGACTTTTTCTGTGCTCAGTGGATTGCCACCTATATGGTAGCTAGGGGTAACCTTGTTTTTCCCAAGGGTATGACTATGCATTTTTTGGCGTTTATCTTCAGGCCATGGCTCTGGCACCAGTTATCCATTTCTGTGAGGCCCTTCTGGAGGATATCTGTGTCAGATGTGTTTTCGACTATGGCGGCCAGTTTGCAGTCATCTGCAAACTTTGTCAGCCATAACCCTCCTGTGTTTGCTTGTACTTCAGAAAAGTAGATGCCGAACAAGAGTGGACCCAGGACTGAGCCCTGTGGGACACCACTTGTGACAGGCTTTGAGTCTGACATGGCTCCAGCAACTCTGACCCTGTGGGTTCTGTCACTTAGCCAGTTTGCAACCCATCTTGTGATGTATGGGTTTACATTCAAGCTGATGAGTTTTTCGATGATACCTGAGTGGGGTATTGTGTCAAGGGCCTTTGCCAGGTCGAGGTAGGCTGTATGAACTGCCTTTCCTCCATGAATGGCCTTGGTAACTGTCTCGAAAAAGTCAACCAAGTTTAAGAGGCAGGATCTGCCTTTGACAAAGCCAAACTGGGTTGGATCCAAAGTCTGCAAGTTCCCTATGTCTTTATTTATGAGTTCCATTATGATCCTCTCCATGGCTTTGCAGATAAGGCTTGTCAAGCTAATGGGGCGGTAATTTCCAGGGTCTGTGGAGGCACCGCCTTATGAAGTGGGACCACAGTCGCGTCGCCACTTCTTGGGTACGTATCCTGAGGTGAGGCTAAGATTAAACAGCTGTCCTAACTGTGGGTTTAATTCCTCGTTGAGTTCGTGAAGCACACAGCCGGGGACACCATCCGGTCCCATGGATGCTGTGTTTTTGCCTTAGTGAGGGCAGTTCTCACCTGGGCGTTGGAGATGTTTGGGGGCTACAATCCTCTGGAATAGATATCTCTCCTTTGGGGAGGGAGAAGTTTGCACTGAACCTTTCAGCCAGTATGTTGGCAATGTGTGTAGGTTCAGTAATTTTCAAATCATTTTGAACTAATTCTGAGCATATCTGGGAGTTTCCTCCTAGGTTTCTAACATAGCTAAAGAAGGCCTTATGATTGTCTTTAGAGTCCTTGGTGATTTTTCTCTCAAAATTTGCCTTGGATGATTTTATGAGAGCTCTTAGTTTTTTACTTATAATGATCAAAGGTGTCTTACCTTTCAAGGATTTTGCTCTATCTTGTAGTAGCTTCCTCCTTTTGTTGTAGAGCTTGTTTATGGCTGGGGTCCACCAGACTGGATGCTTGCCTTTGGTACAGAGAGTCTTAGTTTTGTTTGGGATTGCCTGATCCATGCAGTCCTGTAGGTGCTGGTAGAAGGCATTTGTAAGTGATTCATCGGTTTGAGTAATGTTTACCACTGGCTCAGGGGCCTTAAAGGAGACCACACTAGTTTTTAGAAGTGTGAAATCGGCTTTTGAGAAGTTTTTCACTGTGGTCTTTTTGTTTCAGGTGGGCGGGATGAGGACCTCCAGCGAGATTAGTTTATGATCTGATCTCACCAATGAGGGGTATACTTCCGGTATTGAACATTTTGATCCCATGTTCATGATGATGAGATCAAGTATGTTTTCTCTTCTTGTGGGGATGGTGACTAGTTGTTCCATGGCATTTGAGTTTATGAACTCCAGGAATCTTTGGGTTAGAGTGTTCAGGCTTGAGTAGTGTTCCCAGTCTATATTAGGGTAGTTGAAGTCACCTAGTATGATGGTGTTTGGAGATATATTTATCCCCTCCAATGTTTTCAGGAAGGCCATGTGAGGTTCCTGAGTTTGAGAGGGTGGCCTGTAACATGCTACAAATTGCAGAGCAGTCTTGCCTATGGTTAATTGCACCTGGATGGTCTCCGATGCATCGCGTTGCCACCAACCTTGAGGTGTGGGTGTCCTTTATGAATATGGACACCCTCCTTTCTTGGTGTTGTCCAGATTTTGGGGCGGGCATGATATGAGGTGATACCTGTTAGTGCTGGGGTGCTCTCAGGAGCCTTGAACCAGGTTTCTGTCAGAGCACAGACATCGATGTTCTCCATATTGAGAAGGGCCTCGAGTGCGTGCATCTTGAGATTGAGACTTCTGGCATTGAGCAGCATTACCCTTAGTTTTTTCCTTTTGGTGTTCTAGGGTGGTAGGTTTAGAATTTGAGCCTTGCCTAAAAAAGGCACTATGGGTGTGGCAAGAGCCTTTGCCAATATCCGGAAGCCTAGGGGTGACAGGTGCAAGCCGTCCCTTGCGAAGCAGCGTGGCTTGTCTAGCATGTCATCCCAGGCAGACAGACATTGGATCCCCTTTGAATGACACCAGAATTTAAGCCAATTATTAAAGCTGATCATCTTATCACTGTATTGTGGCATCATTCTAGGTGAAGGTAGGATACTGTTCAAGGTCAGGGTCATACCTGCCTGGGCTACATAATCAGAGAGCTCCTCGATGTCCCTTTTCATGTAGTCCAAGGAGGTACGTCTCAGGTCGTTGACACCAGCGTGGACAATGACTGAGTCATACTTGTACCTGCTGTTAAGAGACCTGAGTGCTTGCATTATGTGGCGGATTCTAGCACCCAACAGGCAGCTTACTGTGACCTTCTCCTTACTCAGTCTGGTGAGCGGGATGTCAGTGTGTCTGACTATGGAATCACCAATGACAAGTGTGTCTGGCATTTTGTTTGGCCTTAAGGGCTGTGACTGTTTGACACTCTGACTGTGTGGTCTATGTGTTGCATGTGTTGGGTCGTGAGGTGGTAGTTGTTTGGGTGTCTGCTTTGGTGGCCTCTGCTGTTTTGGTAAATTTTTGATCAGAGCCCCCGGGTATGTCTTTGTGTGAGTATGTGCATGATTTGAAGTTGTGATGGTACCATGTGTGACTGGGTATGCATTGTGTGTGGTTACCTTCTCCTCCTGTCTGGTCTTGCCAGTCCTATGTTGAGAGAGCTCAGCCTCCAGTTTGGCCGTATAGTTGCATCTCTCGCATGTATTTGTGTTTTGTGGGAGAAGGAGAGGATTGTCTGTGTACATGAGGCAATTGTAACATTGCCTCAATATTCCCAGGTTCACCAGTTGAGCTGGAGAGGACACTAGCAACTGATCCCTCGACATACTAGAAGTAGTAGATAAAGAGACTTTCAAAGGACTCTGGGGGAAGTGGGTTTTAGGCTGGTGGGGTACTATCTATAATAAGAGTGCTTTATCAAGGTGCAAGTACTGTAGGAGTAAGTGCTAGGCTTTACAGATAGAGAATAGTCTACTTGGGAATCAAGTAGAGATGAACTTTTCAGTTATAGGATATGCTGGTTAGATCAGCAGTACAGCTCGAGGAAGGTAGTTCTAAGGGAAAATTTGAAGAGTGGAATTTAGATGGCCCGAATAGTTTAACCTTGTTTAACTGCCACTGCTCTTGTGTGCAACAGTGGCAACTCCGCGCTAAATCACGCTAACGCGCGTTTAGCATGTTTTATAGCAGGGGGCAGAAGGGAGCTAGGAATTGACCCAAAACGACCAATGGACTACTAGTTTCTGGCTGAAACTTCACCAAATCGGACAAAAAGGCCGCTCAGTGCTTCCCACTCCCACTGTTAAGCAAAGAAACTTCCCTCCTTCCTAATAAGGCAATGGATCAGTAACAGGAACTAAAAACAAAGCCCAGGGATCAGCAACTCTGAAACTGGACTACTCTATTTGTCATTAAGTATTTGCTACTGGATTTTGATCTGACATGTGGATATTAATTGTAGACTACTGTGTGTATAGGACATGTCAGTGAGGCTGCTGTCATAGGACATGTCATTGAGGGCTACTGTCATGTAGTAATGACATACATATTAGTGTCAGACATCTATTTGTCAACACATCCATCCTAATGCATAACATGTTGGCTAGCTGATGTCTGTCTGTCCTCTGTACAGATGTGCAGATGTCAGGTATCCATCTTGGCTGCTTACAGGCAATCTATGTTTGAGTGACACTGCCATGTCTGCCCAGCTGTTATGAATGCCACAAATAGGAATCCTTACCCTGTTTGCACCACATGCCATGGATACCTCAACTACACTACCACAGTCAGCAGGCACTGACCATGTTATGTAATACATGTTGCATACATGTCAATTGGAGCACCTCACTGGCCCTCTACAAGAGGCAACCAGATGACTGGATGTTGCATTTAACTCTCACCCTGAGGATCACTCCTGTGGCATCAGTTGATATATGGCCTGCTGGCAAAAGGCAGGTGGCATGATACCACTGTACCCACATCCCCTACTCTTTCCATCTCTCCATGCACAATATCCTGGTACACACCTATGAAGAAATGCAGCTATGGACCCCAGTACTGACAAATGTGTCAGTGTGCATTATTGAGAATAACAGTGTCTGTGTGTTTGTAAAACTGTAGTTGATAATACCCTGAGACCCTTCAAACCCACTACACCCCCATTGCCATAGTTAGATATGGCTGCTGCTGTAATGGACATTACATATACCTTGCTACACTCTTCACCCTTTGGGAGCACATATTGCCAGCACAACACTGTTGTACAAATGGGTAGATAGGTATGGATTAACCTCTGAGCCCTGGCAAGTGGGTGTATGTGTACACATGTGTATATTTGTAGGATACAACATTCTGAGGCCACAGTCTCCTAACACAATACACCTTGCCACACAGTATAAGGGATAGTGATGTTGCTGACCATAGAAGAGCCATGATAAAAAGCATCACCCTACTATCCTTGTGGCATGTGCAGTAGATGTATAACCCTGTAGTAGCACTCTTGAGATAGATAAGGGGTTGTATTGCAGTTCTGGTCAATGAGTGATGGTGGGTATGTCAGAGTATTATCATGGGTTTTAGTGAGTACATTATCCAGTGTGAGGTGCGGGTGCTGGGTATACTGTCTTTACACCATGGTACCCCCAGTACATGTCTCAAGGTCCACTGTATGGGAAGCACTGTCACCATCAACCACACAGGTAACTAATTACAATATTCAACCCAATGATGCATGTTCTGTGTGTAACTTATCTGTAACAGAATGGATACAGTCACAAGGTAGTTAGCACTGATAAACCCAGGTCTCTAAGATATGTGTATGACAGTTATGTGTTTGTCAATGTGTATATGACAGTATGTCACATTATGTATTGTTCATAAACAACCAGTGCATCACCCATTAGCATACTGTACAAGGCCTGGTGATGTTCTTCACTTAACAAGTAACCTGGGACACACCTCATCCTAAACGCTGTGTGATTTCTGCAATTAAGGCCACACACATTAGTAGCAATAAGTACCTAGGTAGGGGTACTACTCTCAGTGTTGCCAAGTAAGAGTGTGTGTGTGCATGTGAAGGGATCTACTTCAGTTTGCAGAAAATACATGTTCCTGGAGGTCATCTGTCTGAGAACTGACTGGCAAATGCTAAAATTTCACAGGTATCATCTTGTGGAAATTCATTCCATCAAAACTAGTAGTAGAAGTGTAAATGCCCTCTTCCCCACTGTATATTGGTACAGCGATACTGGGGTTGGTATATATAGCTGGGTGTGGATCTTGTGGAGACAGCCACCATCATTGCGGTTATTGTTGATTGTATCCCCCCACTTAGAAAGCTGTAATACTGTGCAATTTATGTTAACAGGTTAAGCAGTTGTCAATCACACTATCTGTGGTTCTACACCACCCCAAACCCTCCAAAGGGTAGAGCTGTGCCACCCACACCAGAGCACCTATGTTTACAAAGTTGAGGATTGCACTACATTACGGAAGGGACATATACTCTGCCAGTACCATTGTCAATGACATTAAACTAGCAGACTGATTATTTACCAATGTGATGTACTGCCTATTCTATCTTGGTGGACTTGCATAGGCAAAAGTACATACATCTATGTGTACAGTATTCTTTGTATATTGCATCAACACCAAAGCCTGTGTATGTGTGTGTGTGTGTGTGTGTGTGTGTGTGTGTGTGTGTGTGTGTGTGTGTGTGTGTGTGTTATCAAGCATGTGGCACATGCAGTAACTGTTATACAGACCTGTGACTTGTGTTCAGCTGTACCCAGGATATGGCACAGTCAAGGTGTCACCACAGTCACATACCCCTTGTAGGAAACAAAAGCAGACCAACATCCTGCTGACACATAGACACCTACAACAGAAATGGAATACATTTTGGAGACCACAATCCCTCAGTGTTAATAACAGCTATAATGCATCATGGCTGGACAGCTACACATCCTGACATGTAACCATTAAACTTTAGTGCCGAAAAACATGTTACACAGCATTACATTGGTACACCATAGTACAGTAACCCTGTGCATCAGAACCATATTAGCCTGTCCCTGCATTGATGTTATGGATGACGGGGATGTGGAACAGGCATAATCATATGCACAGGGTTTGTTGTGGGTTTGCCAGAGACCTAGGCTGAGCCATTTGTTTGACATCATGTGTATGTGTTAGGGGGTTTCATTAATAATTGCGCTGTGCAGATGTGGTGTGTGTAAGTATGGAGCTGCTCTAGCTGTGTTGGTGATGTGTGTGTGCATGCATGCACACAGTTCTGCCATGTCGCTGCTCTATACAGGGTTTGTTGGACAGCTGCAGACCATACCTGGCAGAGTCTGCAGTTCTCCATCTCTGGCCATGGACAGGAGAACTGTGCCTGCCAGGGGTTCTACAGGCATTACCAGGTACAAGCCAAGATATGGTACTCTGCCATGATGATGACATATGTCTGTTGGATCCAGGTCCCTCTTGGGACCATCCAGTGTCATGTGCACATGGCCTGCTATGTTGTGGTGTGGACAGTGCCCCCCCTGCAGTGCTGGTGCTGGTACTGCCACTACAGGAGCGGCTCTGTCTTGTTGCACGTTCATGTCAACTTCCACCTGTTGCTGGCCTACATCCAAGTGGCCATCACACTACTCCCACCATATGCCCAAGTACAGACATTCCACGGTCAAGGATTCCCACCATCTCACCCAACTGTCTATTCAGGACCTTTGCAAAATAACGGTGGGTACCTGCGAGATTATGGATGGTGTCAATAACAGCAGAATGAGTAGCCCTCTGGAGCCTCAGACCCTGTCTGGTATAATGTTCCATACATGCCTATGCCTCCATGATGGCCTGAAACATGCTTCTGGTGACACCAGCTGTGGCAATTCTGCCAAGGGCATGATGACCAGCAGCCCGCCTATGAGCACCTCTGTACATCTGCCTGTGAGGTACCTCCCCGGGCATCCAGCTATGACTGCTTTGTCCAGACACATGCCATAGTCACCACACTGACCTGTCCCATGCTACCACCTGCCAACTTTCCCTCATCTATGGCCACAGGTGATGGGGTATGTATAGGCAATGTGACTGTGTGTGGGGATGGGGTGGATAACAGTGGGATGTCAAACTATGGCACAGCTTCAGCCCCTGATAACCCTGCCTGTGCCTCACCACACCTATCATCATTGTCAGAGTCTGCATGGACACTAACATCAGTTTGCCTGCATGAAGGACCCTGACCCACCTCACCACCTGTGAGTGGAAAATAAGAAATGCACTTTAAGACCTGTACGTCATTGCTTAACTGTGTGTGTATATATATATATATATATATATATATATATATATATATATATATATATATATATATATATATATATATATATATATATATATATATATATATATATATATATATATATATATATATATATATATATATATATATATATATATATATATATATATATATATATATATATATACCCAAACACACACACACATTTACGGGTGAGGTTGCACAAAGATATTACACACAGATCACTCATTAACCATCTGTCAACATGCATGACATATGGCACTCAACAACATGCACTGCAGGTATAGTCAATCCCTGTTACCAACATTATACATCTCTGTGATGTCTGAGTTGTGTTAGTAGGTGATGTCCCTTCCCCTGGAACACAATGCACCCATGTACACAATATTGCTGTGCACCTGTACAGCACCCTGGCATGTACTGTGCTCCATACCTCACAGGTGTACACACCATTACTGAATGTGTATATGTATGTCAGTTATGTTTGCTCTGCTGCTCACAGCCTCTACGTGTTTGTCCGACACATACCTGGGATGATATGTGGACATATGTCAATAGTGAATGCCTGATGTCTGATTTGCAGATCTCATCATCAGCGGTGCATGCATGCACAACCTTCAAACCTTTCTGTGGCTATAAGGAGTGTACACACTCTTATTGACATGGCACACTCTTCCTTGATATACCATGGGGCCACAATACTGTATATGTTAACATTAGGAATCCACAAACGAACCAGCAAGCAGGCAGGGAAACCAACCAGGGAGAAGCCAACTGACTATAAGGCAAACGAACCCAAATACCAGGCAAACAAAAAGCCGTGCTCCTCAATATTCAAACTCCTTTATTAACGTATCACAACTAAAATCACGTTTTCGTTGATAAAGCAACTTCATCAGATACATACCACACATCTGTATACATATTTAAACGTGTCTTACTTAATTGATAAATTGTTTGATTGAATAAATAGCATTGTTAAAGCAAAAAGATTTTAACCAAAGAATTTCAAATGCACATTTTGAACTCGCATTTAAAACACACTTGGTAAAACAATCTAGTGCAGAATATATTAGAAATTAATTCTTAAAAAATTTTACATATTATATCTATATAATGTCTGGCCCATACAATAAAAACATATTTAAACTAGATTTCATTACATATAAGACATAGCATATAGGACACATATTAATAAGACCAGCTCAGAGTCCTACATATCAAACATTTTCAATATTTGGTTTTAAAAATATATGTTTTGTGGTTGATATGTTTTTGTATTGTTTTTGTTTGATTGAACAAAGCTATTTATTCAATCAAACAATTTATCAATTAAGTAAGACACGTTTAAATATGTATGCAGAGGTGTGGTATGTATCTGATGAAGTTGCTTTATCAACGAAAACGTAATTTTAGTTGTGATACGTTAATAAAGGAGTTTGAATATTGAGGAGCACGGCTTTTTGTTTGCCTGGTATTTGGGTTCGTTTGCCTTATAGTCAGTTGGTTTCTCCCTGGTTGGTTTCCCTGCCTGCTTGCTGGTTCGTTTGTGGATTCCTAGTACTTTCAGCATTTTGTTTTGTTTGGTTTTGGCATGGAGGCTGGTTTGGGGAACACTGCCGCAAGTGCTTTCGGTGCTTGTGGGGAGGATGGAGTGCAGTCTGAAGCTTTCCATACCCGCCAACTTACGGGACAACTAACCCAATTGGTGCAGCTCCTTACTCCCTTGGGTCAAGGGTTACAAGCCGTTATTACGGAACAACGTGAAATCCTAAGGGCTCTCACTTCCAGGACTGTAGGTCTCAATTTATGACCTAGTTCCAACGGTAGCGGTTGTGTCTCTGAGGTACAGGACAGGGTTGAATCTTTCAACTATGCGAATACTCCAGCAGTGTTACGGGACTGTGACAAGACCGCTACCAGTGCCGGTAGTAACAATGTTGGCTCTGCTGCTATTCCTGTCTCTTCTTTTAAGGAATGGGTGTCTCACAAACCTAAATTTATATTCAACGAAAACGGTGAGAATAATTCCAACACCAATTCCTTTTCTGATAACATGCGGCTTCTTGAGCAAGCCTTATATAAATATAAGACTTTAGAGTTGGACAATTTATATTTAAATGAGTGTTTAAACAAGCATATAGTCCCCAAGGGGCTACGGGTGCATAAATACCCAAATCATGTGGTGTGTGGAAGTGATTTCCATTCTGAACTTTTAAGATTGTTTGATGAATGTGGCCTGGGTATTGTTAAGGCCATCATCAAAAGAAATGATACAGAAATGCAATCTTTGCTAAGGGACATTTTTAAATATAATGATGCCATTACTGTTGACCTGTTGTTTTCTATTTAAATGGAAAAACAGAAGTATTATGACATGAGAAAGCATATTGACCAGCAATGTAATATTGAATTAAATCGCAAATATAAAAAATTAAATAGGGACATCAAAGAGTATGCTGAGGGTAGGCACTACCCTAATCCCAATTTGTTCAGGGGTGGGAATAAATATTCTTTAACTTCTAGGGATATTTCCAGCCCTGTGGAGGCTCAGTCCCCTGTGCAGGAACCTTTTCCTCCCTTACCTCATCCTGATGAGCATTACCAGGAAGATTTTTTACCCAGGAGGTCGGAGCGCCTACGCAAACAGTCCCATCATCAGCAGATGAATGTACATCAGATGGGACCACAACAGGGAGTGGGGGGGCCGCCATCCAAAGGGTGGAGGAGGAATCAGAGGGAGGATTGGTAAGTCCAGGGCACATTCTATCTACAGCCATTGGAAATTATTTCATGCACACACTTAATGATTACCATATCTATAACTATAGTGATCTTGTCATTTCTGATACCTGGTTTTCATTATTCACCAAAGGTTTTAAATTTGTACCAAGCAGGGGTAGTAGTTTGGTTAATACCATTTTGGATGTAAAGCTTTTTATTCGCAAACTGAATTTGCAGCATTTACTTGGGTCTACTTCTATGCAACATGGGCTTAATCTTAGAAAATCTAGTACGTATAATCCCCCTTTACATCCGCAATTAAAAAACTTGGAAAATAGAATAGAACAACATATTCGGAGTAAGGTGGGGAAGTCCAAGCATGTCCCTAACTTAAGCTTGGCCGAGGCTACCCTTTTGTCGGATTTGGGGGGCAACGCTCGTGTGAGGGTGATGGAACCCGACAAAGGTGGTGGCACGGTCATTATGGACCAAGTGTTATATGAGGCAAAAATGTATAATTTGCTGTC
This sequence comes from Protopterus annectens, assembly GCF_019279795.1. Taxonomy (NCBI): domain Eukaryota; kingdom Metazoa; phylum Chordata; order Ceratodontiformes; family Protopteridae; genus Protopterus; species Protopterus annectens. The sequence goes on along the minus strand of NC_056745.1, from coordinate 1,002,978,296 downwards.
AGATAGTACTAAATATACAATTGTTTCCCAAAACGAGGTACATATTTCTTACAAAAAAATTGACCTGGCGCTTAAGGACCTTTTGGACCAGGATATTATTGAAATGGATCTTTTTTCCTTTTTGGAAAATTCCCATCCAAAGGTACCTACTATATTCGGGGTACCTAAGATCCATAAAAATGTGGATGATCCCCCCCTACGTCCTATTGTGGCGGCCCAAGGGTCTAAAACCCACAACCTTTCAAAATATTTGGATTGGAAATTAAAACAATTGTGGGGTAAACATGACCATCTTCTCAAGGACTCGTGGGAATTTTTGCGAGGTATCACTAATGATTTATATAGGTCTAACCTGCTTTTTGTTACCATAGATGTGGTTGATCTATTTTCAGTGATACCTCATTCCACCGGGTTGGAATGGATGGAGGAAGCGCTTTGGGCATGTGAAGGTGTCACAAACAATGATGTTCATTTGGTTTTGCAACTGTTGGAATTGGTCCTCAGGTACAATTATATTTATTTTTATGGGGAATAATTTCAGCAAATCTCAGGGGTCTCTATGGGAGCCAATTTTTCTCCCACTTATGCAGATATTATTTTGTCTATCTGGGAACAAAAATTTGTTATGCATAGTGAATTTTCCAAGTATTGGATCCACTATACTAGATTCCTGGATGACATATGTATTTTTTGGATAGGACCGGAATGTCTTATAGATGAGTTTATAACTTATCTGCATTCTACAACAGAATTTTTGCGATTTACTTATTATGTATCTGCTGATCAGGTCAACTATTTGGATGTTTCCCTTAGCAAACAAGGTGATGGGTTCAGTTCTTGTATTTATCAAAAGCCTTCGTTTTCCAATGGATATCTTCATTATTTAAGCTCACATCCAAAATCTCAAAAAAGATCTATTATAAAGGGACAATTTGTCAGGGTTTCCCGCATGACATCAGATGACTTTTGTTTTCAAATCGAGGGGGACAAATTGAGGTCATTTTTTGTCGATAGAGGGTACCCTATTGGTTTGATAAATTCTGTCCATGACGAAGTCAGGGTTGCCAGGAAAAATAGATTTGCTCCTATTTTGGGGAAGAGTAAGGTGGAACCATATGACGACAGTTCCCAAAGATCTATTAATGCATCAGGTTCCAATCAGTTATTTATTACACAACATAGTGAGGATGCAGGACAAATTAGGTATATAATTGAAAAGGAACTTTGTAGTTTCAGGGAATTTACGGACCTAAATAATTTAAAAGACCTGTCCTGCAAATTTGTATATAGGAAGGGTTTTAACATCAAGAGGACCTTAGAGCAGAATTCTAGATTGGGGGGTTCTAACCCGCGTAGGAGAGGGACGTTTCGTTGTGGGTGTTGTATGCAATGCAAGCATGTTATAGACCAGGAATTTGTATACCTGGAAAGTAGAAACAGAAAATTGTGTTCATATAATTTTCACAACTGCAATTCCAAGGGTATAGTGTACTTGGCTGTCTGCCGTTCTTGCCAGGCATTTTATGTAGGCAAGACAGAGAGGCAGCTAAGGAGGCGTATATATGAACATTTTTATGACATTTCAAAAAATGTCAGTACGAATGCACTATACAGGCATACTATCGTGTGTGAAGCAGCAACATTTAAGTTTTTTGTTTTGGAATCAGTTATTCAGTGTAGCAGGGGTGGAAATTGGGCAGCATTGTTATCTCATAGAGAAACATGCTGGCAGATATTGTTGGAATCCAACAAGCCCCCTGGGTTGAATGATTCAATTTCTATTGTGCCATACCTAAAATTAAAGGCTGAACAATTGTAAGGTTTTAGATATTGGCTCATAGATTGTATACATATATAGGGTTTCCTATATATTAATTTTTATTCATGCTATTATTAATATTTTTTAATGAATATGTAGTGTTTATAATAATGTATTTTATTTATGTTTTTGCAAAAACAATACAAAAACATATCAACCACAAAACATATATTTTTAAAACCAAATATTGAAAATGTTTGATATGTAGGACTCTGAGCTGGTCTTATTAATATGTGTCCTATATGCTATGTCTTATATGTAATGAAATCTAGTTTAAATATGTTTTTATTGTATGGGCTAGACATTATATAGATATAATATGTAAAATATTCTTTCAAGAATTAATTTCCAATATATTCTGCACTAGATTGTTTTACCAAGTGTGTTTTAAATGCGAGTTCAAAATGTGCATTTGAAATTCTTTGGTTAAAATCTTTTTGCTTTAACAAAGCTATTTATTCAATCAAACAATTTATCAATTAAGTAAGACACGTTTAAATATGTATGCAGAGGTGTGGTATGTATCTGATGAAGTTGCTTTATCAACGAAAACGTGATTTTAGTTGTGATACGTTAATAAAGGAGTTTGAATATTGAGGAGCACGGCTTTTTGTTTGCCTGGTATTTGGGTTCGTTTGCCTTATAGTCAGTTGGCTTCTCCCTGGTTGGTTTCCCTGCCTGCTTGCTGGTTCGTTTGTGGATTCCTAGTACTTTCAGCATTTCGATATGTTAACATTACACAAACCTGATATGTGTCATATGACCTGTACAATCAAATGTAGTATCAAACAAATGTGTTAGTTATGCAGATGCTGACTGAGATGCATACGATATGTGGGTGCATAAGTGTGCACACCCTTAACATGATAGTCTCTTGTCCCGACTGTTAAGTGTACTACAGCAGTCACTATTCCTGGAAGGGGTATACTAGCATGGCCCATCTGCACTTGCCAGTATTTGGTCACTCTGCCCTACAAATGTCCCCCAACTCTGCAAGATTGCAAGGTCAACTCATGTGCACAGCCTTTAGAGGTTACACAGTGCCTTCACTATTGCTGTGGAGTCAGGGTTATGTCTGCCACAATTCAAGACATTGACTGTGTGCAGATACAGCCATTCTTAGTGAGCTTTGGATGTCTGCTTCAGTGTACTGTTGTGTCAGCATGACACCACTCCCCATCCTCAGCCTTTTTGCAAATGCTTCACAACTATGGGCTACACATGAGTGTCATTTTGCTAATGAATGGCACAAACACAGGTGTACACTGGCACCAGCAAGGTACAGATGGAGATGATGGCCCTGAGGTGGAGTGAGATTTTTGTTGTGCAGCACGTGTATCTTAATTGATACTGTATGTAGGTTTAGAACATGGTCTTGGTACACCATTACACATTGCAACACATGCCTTTGGGGGACTTTTGATGTTATGCATATGCTACGTGTAGAGAGCCCTGGCTGATGTTTCCTGTGGAACAACTGTCCCATCTGATTACCTAACCCATAGGCCACACTTATGCAGAGTCCAGGCGATTGTCAACAGAGGTACTACACAGCCAGTACTTGCTAAACATTCCTGCAACTCCCTCAGTTTTGTGGCATGTTTCTAGGCAGCTCCCATGACCAGTTTGCACCATGTGTTGTCATCTGTCTTGGATGGCCATCTGTTTATTTTATACATTAATGTCGTCCCATACTTCCTCGTCACATACATGATTGTCTGCACTGTTTGCTATGGTATATGCAATGGTAAGGTAAGGCTCCATGTCCCACTCATGCGTGCTACCTGTTGGGTACTGGATCCATTCCATGGCTCGTAAGATGTGTGCAAGCCATAGCTGCCTCTGTTGCAGGTGAGTGGGCAAATGTGATGGACATATGTCTTGGACAGCAGACCATTTCTTGGTGTGACATTGAGGACCTGTACTTGCTGGAAGGTGCATACTCATGAAGAGTGAATGCTGTCAGTACCTCAAAAGCAACTAAACCAACAACTACATTTAAGTTTAACTACTTTAGGATACAGAAGAAAAATTAGTTTATAAATGTGGAATGTTGGTTACATTTCCTCCCAAAATATACCTACTATCACTCCCCAACATACCAGTCTCTCCTTCATGGACAAGGGCAATGTGTTCCTAACATGGATTTCACACCAGACATAACTGTCCATTTCGTACCCTCTTACTACTGTATATATATATGCGTGTATAGATATCTCTGATGTTTTCTCACATATATCGTGCAGCACTGACATTAAACAGTAGGGGAAATGTATATACATACATATTACATATCTACAAACACACACACACACACACACACACACACACACTCATACACACATATATATATATATATATATATATATATATATATATATATATATAGTTTCACACAAATACTGAAACACCAAAGCTCTAATGGCCGAGTTCAGAATGCCGATGTTTCAGTATTTAAAAATACTGAAGCGGCGCAAAAAACCCAATTAAAGCAGCAAAAGTGCTGTTTCTGCAGGGGGCAAGCCTCCTGAACCCCCTCACTTAAATATAACATCCCCGTGATTGCAAGATAGAGGGGACATGGCAAATCTCCCATTCTGTGCTTCCACATATGGCGTGGAATCAGAAATTCCCCTTTCCTCCACTGTAGCACAATCTTGGAGTTGGCATGCTTAAGTAGGGTGTGTGTGGGGGGTGCAGGGAGGGGCTTGCCCCCTACATAAATGTTGTAGGTTGTGTTTTATTTTTTTTTTTGTAGCACTTCAGTATTTCGGAATACTGAAACATCGGTGTTCTGGTTTAGGCAATTAGAGCGTTGTTGTTTCAGTATTTCAAGATACTGAAGTGAAACTATATAATTATATATATATATATATATATATATATATATATATATGTATGTGTGTGTGTGTGTGTGTGTGTGTGTGTGTGTGTGTGTCTGTTTATATGTACACATACACACACACACGCACACACACACACACACACACACACTGTAGACATACTAATATATATATGTGTGTGTATATATATATATATATATATATATATATATGTATATGTATATATATATATATATATATATATATATATATATATATATATATATATACATATATGGAGTGCATTCAAACATCAGGTCCGCACTCTCTAACTCTCCTTCCTCCAGAGCTGCACTATTCTGCCTTGCTACAAAACAGACAGGTGTCACATGTGGACACAGCTTAGCATTAGGTGGGTATATATAGGGAAGGATTGCAGGTAAGCCTATTACAAACCTATGACATTTGTGCATGATACATTTCCCGTTAACATGACTGTTTTATAAAACTCATGTGTCTATCATAACTTAATTCCTAACAACACCAGCTATTTGCTACACTAATATACATGTCTTGAGGTACAGAAAACACACTATGATGACTTACATCTTGTCATTCACTGTTGATCTGCACAGTTGACAGGTATGGCCCACTGTCCACAGGGCCAGATGCTGTCTATGTCCATAGCAGTTGTTCAGCAGGACATCATTACAGCAAGTCTTGATGGCACATATAAATCTTTCCACATCATCTATCCCATTATTATAGACCAAGTACTACATTCAATTACATGTATATATGTTTCACATACCTGTTGTAGTATTGTCCTCTCTTTTAGGTACACTTTTATGTGTCCCTTGTTTTATATACTTTTGTATTTGTCTCTCTCTCTTGCCACTACAGGGATTGCACTGCTTTGAATAGGTTGCGGCATGGATTTTGTAGGTGATGCTCATGATCAGGTTATGGCTTCTGTAGCAATCAGTGTACACCACTTGCTAATTGCATGCAGCCAGCTGTGTAGTACTTCTAATTACCACTGTCATGGAAACCAACTATGATAAATTACTACATCATGTGGACGTTGTCCCTTTACCTTTCCTGTATGGATGACATCCGTCCTGTGTGTAGGCAGCAGTGTTACAGACAGCAGGTAGCAAAACCTCTTACCACAGGACTTGCACACAGGCCAACTACATATTTGTATAAGGTTCCAGACCTATGGACAGTGTGAGTATTGTTGTTATATGCATTGTATACCACTAGTTTTACAGGATTTGTGTGTACATGCATGGAATCCAGTCTTTCTGCATATCTCTCAACTGTGGGCCTATCTACATGATGGCCAGAGGATTGGCTGTTATGTTTTGTCTGTTCACCACACAGGTCTTGTCTCTGATATATCAGTGGCATTCTCTCTGTTGAGTGCTATCAGTACATGGCTGCATCATTTGTGTTTCTGACTTCATATTCCTGCATAAGGGTATGTTGCAATCAGTCCTGTAACACCAGCAACATTCACAGTGTATAACAGCAATATTGCAAATATGGCCCTGTGTTCCATCCTCTGTTCTCCATCTATATACCAGGCTTTGTCCATATGTCATGCAGTAAGAAGTTAAGTAGTGGCCTATCATTATTTAGTGCTGACATTTCTGCTATCATTCAAGTGATGTTGTAGACTCCCACACATATTGTGGGGTAGGATCCATACATATGAAAGCTACAGCTGGACAAAAAGTGTTTGACCTTGTACAGTCCAGAGGTCAGTGTATGTAACACTGTTGTATGCCCTTGTAAGTCATTTTTTGAGGGAGGGGTATGCACCGCTTTTAACCTAGGCTGTTACAACATGTGAGGGATATCAGTAGTAAGACACATGAAGGTATATGTTTATACATTTTCATACATTTCACCGTGGGAACAGTGGTGGGCTAGTGCTTATTATCTTACAGACAGTTCTGTTTGTCAGTGTGACAATGATGTTTTAAGTTAAGCATTATGTAACAGATACATTTTCATTATGACAACTTAATTCTTTTCCCCCTAGAGGTTTAGTACAGAGTGTAATTGGAGGCTGCTGAACTATATCTGTAATTAATTAGTGTTGATTGATTCTTATCTTCCAGGCAAGTGTTTATTTTACTGTTGTACTACGTGATGGCCTTGGCCTGGACAGCAACATATGTTATGCTTTCAGATTACTGTATCAAATGTTTTGTTTGAGAGTTGCATTACTCAGTTATTATGTATTTCAAATGCCTAAATACAATATGAAATGGCTTATACAACTGAAATAGTACACAAATAAACATTTCAATGTATGCAAACCTTTGACTTGCCTGTGGTGGATATATGTTTCATGCAGTAACTGTCTTTTGAATGAAAGAATCAAACCCTGGCCAGTTTAAAATGGTGTGCACCCTCTAAATATATATCTTGTTATACATATCTATAAGTAGCAATATATGTATAAGTGTATGTATGTGTATATACATATATACGTGTATATATTATATGTATAATATATATATATATATATATATATATATATATATATATATATATATATATATATATATATATATATATATACGTGTGTGTGTGTGTGTGTGTGTGTGTGTGTGTGTGTGTGTGTGTAGGTATCACTGGAATGTTTGCTGCTTCCACATTGTACATTTTCCATGGTACACAGACTGTTTTGCATGATATGTTATTGTTATTGATATCATCGTGACATCATACAGCTGAGATGGATTATTGCTAACTGGTTGTGGCTATGTTGTGTAGGGTCCTGGGTATGAGACTTACAAGTGCTGGTTATTGTGTTGCAAGGCACATCTGTTCAGCTGTGGAGGAGGGGAGGATATCAATAATTACAAGAGGTACTTATTTTGGGCCTCTTCACCTCCACTAGAAGTGCCTTTGGTCATATATTTATTTTATATATATATATATATATATATATATATATATATATATACATACATATGTAGACATATCTATATCTATATACATATATCTATATATGTATGGGTCTAGGACTATTCACTATGTGTCTCAACTGTATACATTTTTGCAGACTGTCCAGATTTTTGGCCTTTTCCTCTATTTTCCTGGCAAATGACTGGGATGATCTCAGGATGGTAGTCACTAAATAATGACATACATTTCAGTTTCAGACTTCAAATCCGTTAGAAAATGTATATTAAAGGAAATCCTGTTACTCTAGCAACATTCTAAGTTTATAAGAGCAATATTTAAAATATGTCCCTATTTGTACCCCCATTTTTTCAAGATTTGTACAGATTTTTTGCATTAAGAGGTTGAGCGGTATGCTATTCCCTGAAAGCACATTTCACTGAAACAGATTTGACTGTGCACAAGTCACTGAAAGCTCAGTTCTCTGAAAGCACAATTCAATGAAACACATTTCACTCAAAGTTTTATATGGTCTTTTCACCACTTTTGTGTGACCCTGGAGTTAGAATATATAGTAAGGGGGTGTGGGGGTGTAGCCCCCCACCTATTTAAAATATTTTGAACTATACATATGGATACTTGCAATTTCAATAAATTACTCTTTTCTAAACTTAACATATATCCAAACTATGTAGGGGGCTATGCTCCCCACCCCCCCGATGTGGGGGGCAGGGCCCCCCACACCACCTCCTTACTATGTATAGTAACTCCAGGGTCGCACTACAGTGGGGAAAAGCCATATATAGCTTTCGGTGAAATGTGTTTCAGTGAATTGAGATTTCAGTGAAATGTGCTTTTAGTGATTTGTGCAGTCATTTGACTTTCAGTGAAATGTGCTTTCAGTGAATAATCCTAGAGCCATAAATATATGTATATGTATCTATATCTATCTATATATATATATATATATATATATATATATATATATATATATATATATACACACACACACACACACACACACACACACACACACACACACACACACACACATATATATATATATATATACATACATACATACATACATACATCTACATATATAAATACATTTCCCCTACTGTTTAATAACTGTGCTGGATATGTTTGAGAAAGCATCAGATTTATTTACATCTGAAATGGCTTAGTGATAAATTACTTTGGCTATAGGGTGCAGGGTACTGGTTCTGAGACTTGCAAGTGCTGCCTATTATGTTGCTGGGCAGAACAGGGGCTGTTGGAGACAGAGTGATTAAGGCACTTTAAAGCAGTTATAAGGGGGTTTGCATGGGTTTGTGCAGAGATGAGCAACACTTACATGAGCTTAGCCTAGCTTATGCCTGCTTACGGATGCTTACAGATGCTTAAACCTGTGCTAATTTTAAATAAAGAAAAGAAAAAAAGGAGATAAGAAAGTGGTAAAACTGGGGCAAGCAGGGAGACAAAAACATTAGCAACTAGGGATGTGCAGGATGAGTATAGGAAAGGACATAGCTCTGCATTTCTTATAAACCAAATGGAACAACGGTCCCAACAGTAGAGGTTTGTTTAGGAGCATACCCATGTTGGTTTCAGTGTGATGGTTGGATCAGTTGAGTGGTGGGGGAAGGGAAAAGATTCAATTGACAACTGCTATCAAGTATATTTGTCAGTACACTACTATTCACTACTCTACAGTCTGACCATGCTTACACTCTACCTGGGCCATGGGACTGTTACAACACACCAACAGCTATATCAACAGAGCAATTGTACTCTTATGTTAGTTATACACATCATACCTGTTTCTATACCAATTTCTTTACCTGTGGGCCTGTGCAGATGACCTCTGTGCACATTACATATTTCAGATTCACATATTAGTTGCATGCCCTGGAGTGTGTGTTGTGCCTTTCACGTATGTCTACTGTGACATTCTCTATGTGCAGGTTTCTTGGCAACTGGGGAAACTATCCGTGACAGTGTGACACTTGAGGGGCCTGTCTGGGCCAGACTGCAGAGTGCAGATGTCTAGCTTGCATCTATTTGCATGACTGGGGCTAATCAACACAGTAATTGTACACTTTTCATAGTTATACACATCATACTAGTATTTCTATTCAGATTTATTTACCTGTGTGCCCTGTATGGAAAATGTATGTGTTGCAGTACATTATTTTTTCTATTCAGATTCCAGTTTACAACTGTAGAACCAGATTGAGATGTTAGTGGTGGTCCTTGTATTTGAACTGTGGTGTGTGTGCAGAATTGAATGACAGGCCTAGTCCTTATCAGATTGAGCTACTGGGGAGGTGTGTGTTGCTTGTGACATTTCTATCTAGTACATATTTTTGTTCACAGTGCTTTTATTATGACATGTTGCATTATTTATTTCCCATTTTCAGTACAAATTATGCATGCACAACGGACATCGGTGTCACTGTTTGTGAAACATGTGCACATTAGCTGGATTACACATTTGACTGTTTTACAAATACATACTGCAATTTAGATTCCTGAGTATGCAGTGTAGGTTTTAAGTCTGTACCTGTTAGCCTTATACATTTTTCAATACATTCACAGCTACATACAGCTGAAATCGAAAGGTTAACACAGGACAATGCTGGCAGACAAACAAGTAAAACACATTCTGGTGGAAATATGTACTGTTGCTTTTTAAGTTATTTGACATGCCCATTCTAAAGTATGCAGACAATCAGTGCTAAATCAGTTCACCTCAGTTAATGCATTCTGCAGGACATACACATTTTGATTTTTCAGGTACAAGTGAGATGACACACACCAGTGTTTGGGATCACCTTCATTAGTTTTGAAATACATATCTGTGTACAACTCAGAAATCCAAAATTACTATTCCTGCATGATCTGCACAAGGGGATGCTTTTCATTTCTAACTGTTACAGTAGTGCTTATATGGCACTTTCTTGGCAGACACACTCATACATATTCTAATATTCCTGTCCTGCATATTGTACCTTGTTTGCTACTGATATCTGTATTACACAGCAGCTGGGAAGACTGTAACACTGTCAGCCTGACACAGGCATTTATTCCTGATTTTTACAACACAATTATATATACAGGTGGTACTACCATTACTATAATTTTGACTTCTTACTGCTAATAGTAGGGGGCATTCTGTACTCACCATACTGCTGATGCAGCTGGGCCAGTCCCTGGGCATGAGCCTCAACATTCTGGGACCTCTCCGCAGCAGCTGTATGGGGAGACATTACACAGTAATCATACCTGCACAGTCAGAAGTTGAACTTTTTCCATACTTAGAGATACATAAGACTGTATACTTACAGACAAGTGAGACATCCTGTGCTTAGGCTTCTTGGATCCACTTGTCCAAGAGTGCACCCCTCCTCCGCTTCAGGTTGTTATGGTGGTGACATACCTGCTCACCAGTCCGGGGTATGCCAGTGGCACTGGTGAGATCATGTGCAAGCTGGTCCCAAGCCTCTGCTTTGTACTGTGAGCCCTGGTACTGACCCTGCAGCAGCCTGCCATCATGTTTTTAACTAGGAGTCCAACCATGATCCCTTACTCCTGGATGCCTGAGCATTGAGCTCTGAAATGAACCCCTTCACCAGTGCCAAACATTTTGGTCCTGCAGTGTGCAATCCCAAATGGTTATGGCTGTATTCCCACCTGTGTGGTTTGAATAGGGCAGTTTTCCTGCATATTTTCTTGATTGGCCGGTTTTAATATACTGAACTATGCTTAGCTCAATGCAAATCCACATAGCAATGCTTACACCAGCTAAGCAGAGCAAAAAGCAGGTAAGCAGTGCTTATGCTAGCAAAGCATTACTTAAATCTATTTTTTTAATTAAATTTATAAATTATTTTTTTACATAATCCCACCCCTACTGTGCTATATGTGAGACATATGATTGACATCTATCACTCAAATTCCTTAAAAGTTTATTAAATAATTTGACAGAGGGGGGGATTTGAACCTAGCATGTTCTACATGCTATCCCATAATAGTACCACTATGCTACAGCAGTTTAATGTTGTTGTTTATCACAGTAGCACTTGTCTATCATTTCCAGGATTTCAGCTAGGCTAAGCATAGTGGCGCGTCACGCAAACAAGCTGCACACCCCTTGAACTTCAGATTTATTTTATGAAAAACAAATACATTTTTTTATAATTTGTATTGCTTTCCTCTTGGCCTACTGCTTCCATACATGTAGGGCAAGAGTGCATACATTTTGGGGTGTGCACTTGAAGGCTGCTGCTGGTTTTTGTGTTTTTTCTTTTTTTTCTTTTTCAGTGCCCACGAACACTGAAATGTTAGCTACTTAGATTTCAATGTCTGTGGACACTCGTTTGCTATATAATATTAGAGCCAGTCTCTAATATTATATAAATTTACATCATCTGTGTCAGAAAGTGCCGTATGGCACTTTCTGAGTGAAGGGGACGTGTTACATGTGCAGACACTGCTGACACATGGCCCCTGCGGTCGCTGCTGGTTCGTGTCCATTTAGATTAGATAGCAGCATGCCTTCATGCATATGCAAGGGGCACTATTCTAAATGGACACGAACCACTTCTTGCAAGAATACCCTTATTCTTGCACGGAGCTTCATGAAGCCTGTTAAGTATCTCCAGTATATTGGGATATAATGGAATTTGGAAATGAATTTTCCAGTGCCCATCATAGCATTTCACATCACATCCATCAACAGCATGTAGCTCTCTCAGTTATGAAAATATGAGCATAAATATGAAATATGAATAATAAATGGCAAAAAAGTGATTAATTTCTTTACAAAGAGACAGTCTACATTACCAATGTAGGTGTAATTTATTCACTCGATTTATTAAGTTTGAGTGTTACTCCTACGAAAACGCTTTGTGGCATTTAGCAACATTTATATTCTAATTTTGAAAACGTGGTGTGGCAGTTTTCTTCTTTTACAATTCAATAAATTGGATTTTATATTTGGTGAACTCATCCTTCTTCAGCAATCTGCATTTACAGAAAACGTGTAGTGGCCGTTTTCTCAGGTACTTTACCATTGGCAAATAGCTCTCTGGTGTTCCATTCACTGCGACTGGTATTTGATTGATTTGTGGTTTTTACCAGGCGCATTCCATTTTTTCTGGTGTATTTTATTAACTATTACTTGTCCTTTCTAATACTGTCTATTATTAGCTGGTAAGTCACTCTGTTAAAGAAGTTAGACCAAAAAGTAGGTCAGGACACCATATGGAGCTATGGGTGTTAACTGGATAATCCCTAACCCCCTGTAATTGTACTCCCCTCCACCTCCCATCTTCCTAATCCATACCGTACTTATTTCTAAACTAAATCTTTCTCCTCTCTCCAAATTTCTCACTACCTTTTTCTGCCTCAATTACCCATGATAAGTTTTCTACTAAACAGCTTTTAGTTTTAGACCGAAAGAAGTACATTATCAGCTCCTATCATCAATATTAATATTATAACATGAAAGCCAGTTTCACTAATAATAAACATGATGCGCTGATCCTTTTTCACCATTTCAGACATTATATCCATTCAACTTATGTAGCATCAGCAACTACATTCTAAGTCTAGCTATTAAGATTATTTTCAATGTAAATCTCTGTAATTTTAGGTTTTCTTTAATTCATTGTACATTTGTATATGCTTTACTGTTGTATATTTTTTGTTTCTATATTATTGTTATTCATTTTTGTAACAATATATATTGCTGCAAATTGTTACAGAGCTTTCTCCCTCGACCTCCACTGAAGATGGGCACTGTTCCCTGTCGGACTTTCAGGTAAACAAGTGTAAAATAAATAAATTAATTAATTAATTAAACATACAGTTTGGTACAAAAATAAAAAAGGTTTCAAGTAAAATAAAAAAACTCTGAAACCATTTTCATCTTTATGAAAATGGATAATATATAAAAAGTTTGGCCCTTGTATATACTGTTTTATATCATTTTAAGCATGGGAAATCTGAAAATCAATTATTAATGCAATATCCTTATACAAAGTATAATTATTAATGCAAATACATATTTGCATTAATCCAATCCAATTTAATCCATTAATTTCATAATGTCTGCTTTATACAGTACAGAGTATATATATTAGTCATAGTTTATTTTGCTAGAAAGGATTACTTTCTATTAGCAGTGTTGACAGACTATTGAGAAATGTTATAAAATTTTATATAAAAATAAAAAAAGAAATTGGTGAGACAGAACACCCTTGCGTCACCATGGCATGTTACTACTTTATCATGGACTAATGTTTATTGACAAAAAAAAAAAAAAAAGGTATTGCTCATAAAAAGGCTTTAATTTATTGAAATAAATCCATAGGTATCTCTATTTTTCTCTTGGAATTCAGAAAAAAAAAACAATTTTGTTCAAGTTAACAAATGCTTTATGGGCCTATAGTAAAACCAAAACAATACTTATGCAGTTGCATCGTGAAGAATGAGATAGCTCAGATTATACAAGTGACCGAATTATCTAAATAACTAAAAGCATATCTTTTTTGAGTTATATTGAAGGGATTTATTAATTATGAAAAATGACCAATTTATTAATAATAATACATATAAGCTGTATTCAATAAACAATATGCAAATTTGTCAATAACTGTGGTTTTTAAATAAAGTAATATATTTATCCAGAGTATGACCAGGAGTCAACATTATCTAAAATAAGTAAGTCAAAACAGACTTTACGACTCTTCTGAAAATGTATTTGGGAACATGTCTTCACCAGGTCCATTATCTCTGGTGAAGTTGTCAATAGAATGCATGACTAAAACATTTGCAAGTACAAATGGTGAATATAAAGAGGGTTTCTAGATTATTTCCTTAAAAATAGGGCAAATTCATTCAAAAAAATAAATAAATAACTTGAGCCCCCCCCAAAAAAAATTTTGAATAGTTATCTGCAAAACTATTTGCAATAAGCACAGAGTCCTTTATAATAATATTTTCTGTATTAATTCTTTAATAAAGTTGATAATTTTTCTTTCTTCCTTTGCAAGTAGAGTAGATAAGTGTTTTCTTTGCTGTGCAGTATACAAAGATTATTTTGTTCTATATAAGTAAGAGGATTTACATTATATTGAGAAACTGCTTATCCTGACTGAAATTTTTATCCATTTTGAATGCATACTTATCAGAATTAATGTCTGTTAACTTTTCTAATATTTCTCCAGTCTATAATACTGATTGTAACTGTAGATTTTGATTATAGCTATACTGATAAATGGACAATAGTAAATAATAAAGTGAGAACTTAAAAGGTAGCCACTTATTACTTAGAAAAAGAGGCTGAGATGTATTATGACTCCAGAAACCAATTAGACAATACTTACTGGTATCATAATAAATGAAAAAAAAACAGTTATAACAGTTTTTCTTATACTTAAATTATAAAAGTTTAACTGTGAAATATTAATACTCAGCATAAAGTGATTTTGCAGCAGTCTTACATGGCAGTGAATATCATGCAAATAGGGATGCTAAAAACTCAGCAGTGCTATGATCTCCAGACTTGCTTCTAAATTTCTGAATACTGAGAACAATTTGAGAAAATGGGTGGAGCTGTAGGCTGAATCATATCCTTTTGTTTTGCTAAATATGATAAGCATGCATACATTTTCCTCCTTGGGGGAGTTCTCCAAGAGCCTTAAGTAATTGGGACATTCTTGATAAACAGATCATACTGCTTTATGATTATTTGTTGAGCACTGCAGCTCCTTAGTCTGGTTCTGTTGCTCATTGTTTACTGCTGAATGACTATTAAATGCTTGTCATCACTGTTTTTGGCATGTTTGCCATAGCAGAGAATATGCCCTATTGGCCTATAGTCAACATATTGTAGCCTGCTGAATATTAAGCCAGCAACAGCAATTTTGAGTTGCCAGAAATAAGGAATTGGTTATTCACTGCATTCACAAATATGTAGTTCCTATTGAGATTCTGACAGCAATTGCACTGCTAAGAATAGTGACACTGAAAGTATACATATGAGGAAAATATAAGTTCAACACTATGGGTCCTTGGCATATCACCTTAATTCTTAGGTATAATTTTCTTGGGGTTAGTACACCTATGCTGCAGGCTAGTGGAGGAAACAGGCATCCAAAACCACTAGCAAAACTTCTTTAATGCCTTGGAGAGAGGTTTGGCATGTTGTATTTCTTTTACAACTACAGCTTATTTTACTAGCTTGGAACTAATTACGGTTCCTCAATTTGCAAAAGGAAGTTGACTAATTCACAACTCTAGATCCTGTTAGTAATTTGAAACCAAAGTCCTTTATTTAATTATTAGTCATATCTGCAGTCTGACAAGGAGTTTCTTTTTCAGGGTCAGCTGAAGACAGGTCTTGAATTATGTGGCCATATTTATCAGCAAAGGCTGATTTGTCAGGGAAATTAAGACAGACACATGAAGGATGAATGCAGATTTCATCAATTCTATAACATAATGTCCTTGCCTCACTTTAAGATTCACTGAAGATGAAGAAGAAGAAGAAAAAAACATAAATTAGAAATGGAGGATCCAATTTCAGTATCGGTACAGACTGTGCATTTTTTTTTGTGTACTAACTGACATATTAGAACTAGTGGCATGCACATTGTTTTTATCTAAGAATATTTTAAACTCTGTATTTTCACAAACCACACTACATTTGTAGCACTCCTTTAACTGGCTAAGAAGTTTGTATTATAAAGTCCACATTCGCATGGAGCTGCTTTAAAACCATAGTACAAATTAATAGAGTTAATGAGATATGAAAGGCAATCTATGATTCTACCATCCATAGTTATAAAAAAAACATACATCACTTTAACCCATTGTATCAAATTAGTTATTATTTTTTTCTCAAGTATATTGACTGCTCCTGGAAAGACCACTGGAGTATTGTAGTGGGTTTTGTTTGCATTGACACCCTTAGCACTTCAGTTTAAATATTCTTACTTAGAAGTCATTCACATTTTAGAGTGAATGACTGTGTATGTGTGTACGTGCATGCATGAGTGTGTGTGTGTGTGTGTGTGTGTGTGTGTGTGTGTGTGTGTGTGTGTGTGTGTGTGTGTGTGTGTGTGTGTTGTCTCCATGTCTGTGTGTATAACTGTTGCAGGTGTTTCATTGTAATAAGATTCTTTCCATGACATGGTAACATGGTGAGATACTTAGCAAAACTAAACTAATGAAGGGGTATACTTTGCAATCCCACCAACAAACTTACCACAGCCCCACTGACTGTTCACTCTGTCCTAACATCCAACTCAGCATATACATATATATAAGTGTTTCACATATGGTGGGGCTGCACTCCTTTATATTCCCAATCTGGGAACATCTCTATAAACCTACAGATACAAGGTAGATTAACTCTTAATTTGCATTCAGTCAGAAGAATGCTAAATGCATTTTCATCTGAATTAAAGCAACTTTAGTTAGTTTATTTATGAAGGGGGTGTGGAGAGGATTTTGCCCCCTATGAAAGCAATTTATGCAGGTTTTATTGTACTATCATGGTAGTGAACTGAGCAGTGAATCATTGTGGCAAGACTTTTTTGGGGAATTTAATAAAGCCTCCACAATTTTTTTTACCATGTAGCAATTGTTCGGTGCTGCCAACATGAGCACGAACAATTTTAGATTCATTAAGAGCTGTTGAGCGGTGCGCACCAATGTGCCAGCACAGAAACTTCCATGGCATGCAAATCACCTTATAAGCAGGCAAATCTCATGCAAATGAAGTAGGTAGAGCATTCCAGGATGCAGATAGGCAGCTCTACAGAACACATGTTAGTGTTGGTTGTGTACATGGAAAAATTCTGTGTACAGGAATGTAGACAGACAAAAAAAGCTGTAAAATTGTAGGTAGATACAAAGAAATGGCATAGCAGACGCACGTATGAGCAAAACTATCCACTTCATGTTCCAAAAGTTACAGTAAATATATTAAAATAAATTATTATTTTAATAATCTTAGCATGTTTGCCTTGATTGCTACAGTGTGCAAACATAAAAAAAAGAAAACACTGCAGGGGTAAGGTACCTCCAAACAAAGTACTATATAGAAGCAAAAGAAGGATTAGTAGGTACTCCATGACAATCGAAGCAAACCTCTGGAAATAACTAAAAAATATTTCTTTATTCCACAAAACGTAAGCACTTTCGTGTCTCCAAGGATGCTTCCTCAGACTTTAAAACAGTTACAAAGCATTCAGAATCCCTTTAAATATCAGTCTCTTATAACAAAGGCTAATGAAATGGCTAATGAAAATCATATGATGGGATCTCCTAGAAAAAAAATAAAGTTACAATTCTTTTTTTATCTGATACTGTACATAAATAGTCCCAAATACATGTGCATATATATAAAAAGCATATAAAAACAACATAAAAAATGTATATGCATATCTAAATGTATATATATATATATATATATATATATATATATATATATATATATGTATACACAAATATAAATTCTAAAACTTATGGTTTATAGCATGAAAACATCATTAACTTAACGAAATATATCTATTATATAACTCATGAATGGATTTTATTGACATTCCCCTAAAGAAGATATAGTCGCTTACTTCTAAGAAAATAACAATTATAATTATATCATTGGAAGTTAATGCTAAAAAGGTCGATCAAGCAAAAAAGGCTTTTTGCTTGATCGACCTTTGAAGCATTAACTTCCAATGATATAATTGTTATTTTATATATTTTATATGCTTTCATTTTTTCTAGGAGATCCCATCATGTGATTTTCAATAGCCATTTCATTGGCCTTTGTTATAAGAGAATGATATTTAAAGGGATTCTGAATGCTTTGTAACTGTTTTAAAGTCTGAGGAAGCATGCTTGGAGATGCGAAAATGCTTACTTTTTGTGGAATAAAGAAGTATTTTTTAGTTATTTCCAGAGGTTTGCTTCGATTGTCATGGAGTACCTACTAATCCTTCTTTTTCTTCACAGTGTGCAAACATGCCTTTAAAAAAAAAAAAAATGGAAAAACAAATATTAATAACATGAGACAGAACAAGGTCCTGCATGTAATATCTACAATGGTGCACTGGTGCTGTTGCTAATGTGGAAGGGCTTGGAAGCATGTATTATCAAGGTTCTGAGCACAGATGCTTGTGCAAATGAGGTGGAAATACTGAATAGCATAAAGGGATAACCATGTCCGCATATCCCCTTCATGTAGGCAGAGAATCCAAAGAGGAGATAGCTGACATTAAGAAAGGGTGTGTTGAATAATTTCTAAGTTGATTGGAGTTTAGCTGCTCCTATTTGTGTGGCAGGCCATCACTGGGCATAGAAACTTGAAGGGGTTTCTGCAATGATGTCTAAGCTTTGTTTACCTATGCAGCACATGTTTCCATATGCTTGAGTGGTGCACTGCTGTGCTGAGTGTGGCATTTTGGGGGAGTGCACTGACTGCTAAGCGATGTTTACCTACTGGCGTGTGTTTGCTTGGTGTGCTGCAATACTCAGAGTATCTAAAAGGCCAATGATATATTAATTAGTGCTGATTATTGCTTAACTTCAACTAGGGCCGGTAAGTTATATATTAGGCAGGTGTACTGCATCATAAGTAGCCAATCACGCAGGCAGCACCTACAGCAGAGCACCATAAAGTATGTATACACCCTGAAATCTGATTTTTCCCCATGTTCTGTACCATCGGAGCACAGACTTGGGAATTTTAACTGAATGAATGCTAGGGGCTGCTGCAGGTCTGCTACATTTCTATTTGTTAGATGCTGTTGCTGCTGATAATAGGCCTAGGCAGAGATGGAGTAGAGTGCTCAGGTCCAAGGTAACCTTCCAGGAGCTACATGAGCTGGAGATTGTAGAGCATTACAGGGTAGACAGGGACATACTACAAGAACTCACTAAGCTCTGCCACCCTTAACTCAGGTCCAGAGCCTATAGAGGGGAACCCATGTCAGTGGAAACAAAGGTATGTGTAGCCCTTAGAATAATAGCCACAGTTACCTTTGAAAGACCAACTAGGGACATGATGGAGGTCTCACAGGCATCAGCATCCAAGTCACTCCACCATTTCCTGGATGCAATGGTACCACATGCCAGTGAGTACATTTATTTTCCCCTCACCCTGAGGTGAGGGCCAGCAATATGCAGCTCTTTTACCATGTAGCACACTACCCTGAGGAACTGGCTGCCATAGATTGCACCCATGTACACATCAGGGCACCACCCTGTGAGGAGGGTAGAATCTACGTCAACCACAATGGGTACCACTCCATCAACTGCAGATCATGTACAATGCCTAGGGCATTATTATGAATGTGTGTGCTGGAAGCCCTGCCAACTATCATGACTCCCATAGCTGGCATGCATCACAGGTATAACAAATGTGTACTAGGGGGGACATCCCACATGGCCATTTAGTGAGGGATGTTGGCTATGCACTGGAATCGTGGATGATGACACCCATCGGAAATGCACACACACCCATGGAGGAACACCACAATGAGGCTCAGCATGAAGTAGGAACATCATAGATCATGTATTTGGGTTGCTGAAGTCACAGTTCTGGTGTCTCGATATATCTGGTGGAACCCTGCGGTACTGTCCAGCCACATGTGCACATATGTTCACAGTATGTGCCATACTACACAATATGAAGTTGCAGAAGCAGTTGTGGCAGGATCTGCATAGGGAAGGGATACACAGACACCCATCAGTGCTTAGGTCACCACAGCCACACTCACAGGAGGACTAGAGGAGGAGCCCCCTGATGATATCCCTGTAGGCAGATATAAGCATGCCCAGCATGCTCTGGCATTGGCTAAGAAATAACACATACACATACACTGACAACCTAGGGAACCAGGGACTGACATCTTACTCCCACTCACATGCATATAATAAAATAGCTGATACTAGGCAACCCACACAAGCTGTACCTATCTATGTATTGGATGTGTACAGCTTGCATCACACAGAGTCAGCCCTGAACTACAGGTTTGTTAACTGCTGCATTTGCAAGGTAAATTTCTAACCTACACTAATTGTAAGGATTACTATAATAAGGTATTGTATGTATGGATCTGCTGCTGTTATGCAAGAAAATATATTGGGCTATTTGGTCAGAGTTAGCATCCACATGGGACAACTAATACCCAGTCCAATAGTATGTGTTCCTTAATATTCACTAGGCCTCATAGTTGGAAAATTCACAACATCAGACAAGGGAGCTGTTAAACAGTGGGCACACATGATATTTAGACTACTGTCTACCCAAGCTGGTTATGTGCTATTGTTCTCCCACCCCCAGTACAGTGGTGTACCCAGATAACCACTTTAACCTAAAATCAGCTATGGTATAATATTGGACAAGGTAATCTCTATGCTGTAACATAGATAGCATTTACACATTGTATGTCTCATTTCATGCAGGACAACAATGTGCATATGTATACTGTCAATTGTTTGATGGATGTCCCCTCTCTGTCAAGCAAACTGTTTGGCTCTGTGGCCTAGGAAAGCTAGCATGGGTGATGGTATTGATGGTTCTAATCTAGAATACTCACTTTTGCAGTGATGTAGTAGTATGTTGGTGTTTACACAGAGTGTCATACCTCCCAACCCCTCAGTGCAAGAAATCTTGACAAAGCCAGAAAGACTCGGGGGGGGGGGGCAAACATAGGGACAGAGTTTAAATATTGGTCACATAAACCTTGTTGGAAGTAAAGGAGTTGCAGTAGTACACATATTCTGATGGATACAAAGACTGACACAATTGTTTGTCTGTAGTGAGTAGATTGTATTGATGTCAACATTCAATAAAGCTGCAGAAGACCACAAATGTGTGAGGAACAGACCAAACAAATGGGGCAAAACTTTGGACATTCTGCGAATATCTGGACAGTTGAGAGGTATGCAGGCTATCAATCAGTTGGTTGTGTAACGTTACCAAACCCAGTCACATATTTAGTACAGCAGACAGCTGAGGAATGCTGTGGATATTTTGAGTGAAGTGCAGTACTGCAGAAACAGGAACTGATGTTAATGTCTGTAACATACAAAATCCCAGACTGGAATACAGGTAGATGTGGTCTGGAATCACATTATAAGTACTGACAGTCCCACTGGGCAGGCCCCTTTACTTAGCAAAAATGACCTCAATTCTGTTGGCCCTTCATTGACATGACCTAATATGTATAAATGTCTATACATACAGACATATACATATACATATCCATCTGTCAGTATTTCTTTCTCACATGCATAGTCATATCTGTTGATATGTAGTGTCAAATAGACATATATAGCTATATATATGAAAATAATACACAGACTCCCCCCATATATCTATAGAACACATATATATATCATACACACACACACACACACACACACACACACACACACACACACACACACACACACACACAGCTACATTTATATGTACATCCCTGTTATATACAGTAATATGAGTGTGGATGTCTGCATCGTCTGACATACCCTAATAATGGTGAGTAAACTGAACAATCACACATCCATAACATTGCTCAAAGGATCCAAACTAAGGGCATAACAGTACATAATCCACTTACCTACAGACCCTTATGCCTGCTGGATGTCACCACATAGACAAAAACAGGTGAGCAGGTGGTGTAATGTATAATGGTGTCAATGCACTTATGGACAGGGCACAGTGTCCATGCTCACAGTGTTGCCTATCTAACTGCAAGCAGCCACATATGGCCATACTGGTAACTGTATACACATAGCAAGGATAAAAGTAGTTATCTCACTGCTAAAATACTAGATGCAGATAACAGTACAAACCAATATCATAACTGAAGGCCACAGATGCTGTTCAACACAAGCGTAGTTTGTGTAATGCACAAGTATTGTGCCTGCAATCACATACACAACAGACTTACCTGCGGTGCATGCAATAAGTACTGTGATTTATAGTGTATAAGCCTAGATAGGTAGGGATTCTAATCTCACTGCAGCCCACTTGGTGTCTGTGCATGTGTGTGTGTGTGTGTGTGTGTGTGTGTGTGTGTGTGTGTGTGTGTGTGTGTGTGTGTGTGTGTGTGTGTGTGTGTGTGTGTGTGTGTGTGTGTGTGTGTGTGTGTGTGTGTGTATACCCCTGCAAAACAACTGACATGCCCTCATTGGCTATTCACCTGCAATGGTTATGCACTTTTTGAGCCTGTAACTTGTTGCTGCCTTCCACACTGCCTGATTCTACAAGGCCTGCTGATGTCAGCCACCATAAGACTTCCAGCTGACTCTGTAGTAACAAGACTTAAGCCATGGCATGTGCGATAAATGCTATGAGCTAGTGTGTAATGCTTGATAGGTAGGGGTTCTAATCCCACTTTGCCCCACATGGTGCGTGTGTATATATATATGTTTGGTAACCTATGTAAAGTAGACATAGGTATGGTTTTGTACCATTTTATTGATAGCGAGTGATGCTGCCCCCCCTCAAATGACTGACCACAACAAGGCTTGTTTATATCAACAAGCATTATATGTTCTAAACTGATGGTAGTAGCAGACATGAGTTGCGCTGCATGCATTAAGTACTTTGATCTGTAGTGTGCACCAGAACATAGTTAAGTGTTGTAATCTACATACAGCCAACTTGCAGGATGTGAGTCCCTTGGTGTATCCTGTATGCAATGAATGGAAATGGTACTAAACTGAAAGTGGCCATGTTTGTGTGTGAGGCTGTTAAAGCTGTATATATCATGTTATGGGGCCATAGCACATGTGAACTTAACTAGCATAATGTCAATGCAGCCCTCCCAGTCAGAGACATCTGTATACTCCTTACTACAGGACCAGCACATATTGATCCAGTACAAGAGGGACTCAGGCAGATGCTGTGTATTGAGATGATGGCCGTCCAACCAATCAAACAGATTGCATGTGCTGAGGTACACTGAGGTGCCCTATGTACCATTAGGCAGGGTCTGTTTCAAGGGTGTGTTTATGTGTGCCAGAGAAATGCCTCACCCAAGCATGTAGTACTAATGTCACATAGTAGGTGGATGTCCTTACAGTAAGTCATCCATCTACTATACTCCCTACATATGGGCAGGATATGTACACCAGCAAGGTCAAACCTTGCCCTGTAGCAGGTCTTCTCACAAATTATGAACGCATGAACATGCTGACCACTGGCATTGTCCTTGGGAGACTGTCATACAGATGTAAATCTATGGAGCCATGCACGTATACTGCTGTACCTTGTTGAAGTCATATTTCTGCTGTGCTGTCATGCCATACTGTGCTTCTTCACTACTGCCATGTGTCCATAGGTTCTTCCCTTCAGACTCCTGCAACAGAAACATACACAGGTCTTTGACATACCTGTCATTGTGTAACAATACTGCCAGTACATCATACAACATAAGATCCACAAAAGTATGTTGCATATGCATGACACATGCCAGCATACTGTATATGTTGGTGACCACTACAAGTAGCATGCAAAACAAAACCACATTACACAAACAGGTACATGCCAAGTAATATAGCCACAATGTACATCACACACATAGTTTCATTCCCCTGCATCAATGGGAAGGATGACAGGTATCATTACTTGCACAGCATGATGTGTGGTAGTGCTGGAGGTCTACACAGGCTCAAACAGTTAGCATGTGTGTGGGTTAGGAAGGGGAGCAGGTTAGGTGGAGCATGGAGAGGTGCTGTGTGTGTCTGCAGTTGACCTGCATGTGACAGTGGTATGTGAGTGTGTGTATGTACACAGACAAGCCACTGCTTGCCCTACATGTTGGACAGCTGTGGACCATACATGGTAGAATTGACAGTTCATTGTCTCAATCCCTGAACATGGGAATTCTGGTGGCCAAGTGGTTCCTTTCACAGGGTAAGTATTTTGGCAGTCCATGCTTTCCCTTTAATGGTGTTTCAGGGAAGTGGAGTTGGCCACTTGGATTCACTGAAAAATAATTTCAGTGAGTCAAAGTAGACCTGTGGTGACAATGGGGGCAGAAGAGGGATGTCAATCTCTGAGACAGATTCAGCCCATGATAACCCCACCTGTGTCTCACTGTTGCCACCATCATCATCAGAATCTAAGAGACACTGACATCTGGTGGTGTGGGGGAGACACCCCAATCCCCCCGTCTCCTGCGGAAACCAAGACAAAACAGTACATTATTACCTGTACTATTATGTATGAAAAATCCACAAAGAATCATAATAATGAGGTCCACAACTGCATTACCACTCTCACATCCTCTCATCTCCACTTTCATGCACAATAGACTTTCTCACAACAGCATACATATTTGATTCAAGGCCTTTATAACAAGCACATCAGGTAAATCACGTGACACTTGGCCAGTGCTATGTACCTTTTAGGTATGTAATCTGATACTACACCTGGTAACACAGCACATAGAACCCAGTACAACTATCTTGCTTATGGTATGTACCATCAACCTTTCAGTATGTACAAGGAATGTTGGATTAATTGCCTGATGTACAGCAGGAGGGCTATTTGCTCTGAACTATAACTGCAAAAGTGTTTCTGTTCATTCAACTACACTCTTGTGATTACCCACTCTAGGAAACTTGGGTAGCTGTTCCAGCCTGGAACATGCAAACAGTTTACTTTGGTTATACACAACATTACCTGTACATAGGATCCTGGTCCTCACCCTTAATAGCATGTGTATGTTTCATAAAAAATAGTATCAAGTTTACAGAAGCAGGACCACAGCTTTGGACAACTACTGACAGACATGTTAAAAGGTGAGGGTGAGGAATTTTCAGTACCACCGCATGCTGTAACACAACAAGGTAATTCCTGTGTTTATCTCACATGTACAGTAGCTACTGTGTTAATTCATGTATTGCTGTCATTCTGAATATGAGTGTACAACTGAGATACCCCCCACAGCACATAGACTTGACACCCAAGTAAATGTATGCACAGCCTGACAGAATGACTGCTACAGTATTACAATGGTAATCACAGTAAGCTTACCTGCATGGTCCTCTGCTGTGGACACTGTGGCAACCACCACAACAATGTATGGATGCCTGGGAGCTGTCATATGTCCCTAGGTTCATAAGGAATTCCTCTGTGGCCATGAGTGGTTGTTCCATTGTAGGCCCTCCACCAGTGATGGAAGGATCCCTGGCTACATCAGCTGCCCTTTGACATGTAGCATTCACAATGTCCATAGTGAGGTGTCGAACCTGCTCATATGTCCTGTCCTGGTGGACAGTCTCATTCACATCCCAGACAAGGTCTGCCCACAATGCAGCCCTATGTTCCCTGTTATGCCTCTCCCTGGATAGGAGGATGTGATGATGATGCCATAGTCCTTGAAGTATAAGTTCATTCTCTGCATCTGAGAAGGAGGCATGCCTTCTGCGATACATTAGTCCTGAAACACACCAAAAGGGAAACATATTATATGATCAAATACATGGATGTCCACTATGTACAGATACAGCAAGAACAAAATGGCTGGCATTATCCACTGCTTGCTCACACTTCATACCCCACAATGTGACAACATACTACATGTGTGGATACAACCATGATAGTAGAATTACTGAGGTAGTCCCCTGTGTGCCATGATAACTTCTGCTGTATAATCATGCACACAACACTCCAGTCTACTGTAGTGTGTCCCCTAAGACCAGTCACCCACTAATATGTCATAAGGCCAGTGTCAGACAAATAGCAGTGTGCTATTACTATATTGGGATGTCCAACAACACCAGTGTGCTGCAATGACAAAAGATAATGCAATCCTGATAAATTGTACATTCCCTGTATGTGTAAGACAGCAGGTTATCAATGACATGTCATTACCACAGGTCTAAATCAGGCTTACTGCTGTACTCCCTATTCCTCATACCTCTATCCTCCCATCTACATCCTGTTATACAAAAAAAAAACAGTTACATACTTGGTGAAGTGCAGTACTCCTCTTTTGAAATGTGCCACTAGTAACTGTTTCACAAAGGTGTGCACTGTGTGAGGAAATTCTCATACAGGATGTTTGCCCATAGCCATCTGCTTGCATTTTAACATGCTTCTCACTAGCAGGTAATTGCCTCTAAACCAGTCTGTGACTCTGATATGCTAATTGCAGTCAAAACAGCTGAGTTGCACTATCATTACCTAATGACATGCAACTACTATGCAGTATATAAGGTCTTCATGTAGAACTGGGCCCCTTTCTTAGCTGTTGAGATGGACATTAATGGGGTGAGGAGACTACACTGGCACAGGTGGTAGGTCTGTAGCAGAAACTTTACATAGAGCTGTGTGTGCCAGAGGCTGCAGCTGCTGCTGCAGGAAACAGACATAGGTAGAGACTGTGAACACTATTGAGGAAAACAAGCTGTAGGTGTGTCTGTGTGAACTGTGTCAGCTTTGTTGTAGAGGTAGATCCAGGCTGAGAGTCCCCTTTACACTCCAATTGCAGCATATTTTTAAAGTACGTATGTTAGGCAACTGTGTCAATAACAGAGTTCTCAGCGACATATAATAATGCTATATGGATATGTGAAGTGTGTCCCTAGCTGCAGGCCTGTGACTTCCAGCACTGAAAAGCAGTTATTTAATTTACAATGCTTTATGTAGATAATGAGTGCATGAGTCATTCATTAATTGCTGTCTTCACAATAATGTAATTGAAATGCAAAACATCCAAGGATTTGAACCAAGGACTGTGGGGAAATGTACTGTATGCAAGGCATTTAACAGCCTGGGCTACTGAGTAACTGTGACAGCAGGTGTATTTGCAAGATATATGTGCACATATACAGGTAGTAACAAGCATTTTCTACATCCATCAGTATGTGCATGGCTTTATATGGATGTATTTCTGCAAAAGAGTCCCAGCTGAATATGTATTTTTGCCATGAATGCCTTAGCAGGTGACTTTATACATGTTGCTGATAAAAGGCCACATTTACCTGCTATAATAGGCCTCATTTCCATCCATTATCATGCCTTTCACTGTCTAGTGGTATACTATTGTGCCTGAGTCCAAGTTATACCCATTTTGTACATTACTTTTTATTCCAGTTTGCATGGTGCAGCTCCACAGAAACACACCTAATGACTGTAATTGGCAATTATTATGTTTTGTTTAAACCACCTGTTTTAATTATGAGTTGTGTGGCATGGCAGGTTAATACAGTGTGCTGCATTTGTGATGTGCTTAGAGTCGAAACATGGCAGAGGTGTTTATTTTGTATGTGTGTTTTACACTGTCATATAGTCAGTATAGCTCTATTTAGCTGAGCTTAGCCAAGCAGAGCGACATGGTGCATCACGCAGCTCCATGCTAAAAGAAACATAAAAAGAAAAAAGGGGAGATAGGAAACTGGCGAAATTGAGGCAAGGAGAGGGAAAGACATAGTAAAAGACAGGGAGTGGTGTGCAGTAAGGGTGTAGGAAAAAACATAGCTATCCATTTCATGTACAGCAACAACTGTGCACCTTGACAGAATTTGTAGATGAATTTGGATTCTCTAACCCCAGAGAGAGGGGTGAGGACAACATAACTGCATTGTCAAGCCAATTGGACCAAATTACATGTGTTCAGTTGACATGTGCAAAATGGAGAGCTATGTATGGGACAATATTTTTTTTGGATAGGTACCCATTTTTATTTAAAGGTGAGAGTGGAATGTTGGGGAAGGGAAGCTTTCCTTTGATAACCATATTGCCAAAGTGGTTAGAAAATCCTTCTATGTGACCCATCTGATCACGAAAGTGTTTGCATCAAGATCTAAGGATGTAATGGTGCCCCTCTACTCTTCCCTCATCAGACCCATTATTAAGTACAATGCACCAATTGGAATGTACCTGGCTAGACATCTCCAGCAGCTGGAGAGACCACAGAGGTACCTAACCAAGAGGATTACTGGCCTCAAACAGTTGCCCTATGCAGCACGATTGAAAAAGCTAAGTCTGTTCTCTGTTGCATACCACTTTCTCAGAGGCGATCTCTGTCTAACGTACAGATTCATGTCCAACCCAGAATTGTTGAACATGCTCCATCTTAGCAAAACTAAATATACTCGAGCTACACGCTCTAGGGATATAAACCTCAACACAACAATGAATAGAACATGCTGGAGGGATAGATTCCCTTCGCAGAGATTTTCCTTACTATGGAACAGGGTCCCGATCTACATAAGACAGAGCCCCTCACTATCACTCTTCAAGAGGAACCTTGATGAGTGGATGGGTAACAGAAAGTTCACACCAGGGATCACACCAACAGCACTACTAGATAGGGGCCAAGGGAGTACAAGGGTCTAGGGAACTACTAAAGGGACGGTGAATACCGCACAACGTGGCTGGGCTAATATATGCCTTCGGGCAGATAGCCCAGTACCAACCTATGAACCTATGAACCTATATATACATGTGGTGAAGATAATTTGGGTAGGTGAGGATACATTGGCAAACAGACAAGACAGACAAGACAGCAGACAGATGCAGTATGTGACACATGGGGGTGAACACCTTGGATAAGGAGGGTGTTGTGGAATCTGAGTCCTACGTGCCTCCAGACAGCAGCAGTGTGACTAAAGTCCCCACCCATGGGACTGTGGACACTGCTCCATTGCTGACCTGAGGGTGGCTGCACTGGAGGTTGGGCACCAGGGTGAGGCTGCCCCAACAGGTTGGCCAGCATGCCCTCAATTTGGCTCAAGCAGCTGTCATAGCCACAGTGGACTATCCTGCTCACCAGGACTGGCAGCTTCACATTGGTAACAGCACTCCCACTGCCACCACTCCCAGGGGGGCCAGGGCCCCATCCCCTGGGGTGGTACTACTTGACACTGCAAATACTGGAGGGGCAACAGAGGTGCCAACACTGGTCTGGGTCCCAGACTTGCTGGGACCCAGTGCCATGGCCGGTTGAGACAAGGTAGGGGGATCAGCCAGAATTGGCCTACCTTGATGTGCTGTGGGATATGAGGTATAGCAATACATTACAGTTAGTAATAACCAAACCACTGTTATTATGAACAAAATTGAACATCATACATATTCATCCAAATACATATTACTGTATAACATGTGCAACACAACATTAAGTAACATAGCAGTTAGTATGGTAACAGCATGCCAGTGAAAAGTAAACCACAAGGACAACAAAACAGTTAGTTAAACAAATATGTTAATGTATTATAATAAAACATAACAATAATTAACCACATTTCCCAAAATATAGTTAAACAAAATATGTTATTAAATCATAATAAAACATATCAATAATGAAACACGATTTCCAAAATATAGTTAGTGTAACAAATTATGTTAATATTAAATTATAATAATAAATAACAGCAATAAATAAATTAAGATAAGGAGTGGTGAGAGAGAGAAAAATTCCATTACTCACATTGCAGCCTATATCCCTCAGTACACTGAAATATATACTCTACTGGTGTGTAGTGTCTAGTTTGAGTACTGTGACTACAATTCTTGTATAACTGATGTAGTGCATATATACCTCTCAAGCTATTAGTATGGATCAGTATGGGCTAAGCAGTTATAAATGCAGGTGCACCACTACACAGAACAGTTTCACATAACATGGACTTACATAACTAGCCAGGTGTTCAGTGACTAAATTTGGTAATACATTACATTTCAGGTATTAATTTATTTGCTAATCGTGTAACAGATGGATTAGGCAGTTTTATTAACATTACGAGAAATTGTGACACTTGAGAGGCATGTTTGTGTACAGTAAATAAACTAGACAGGCGTTGTGCCTTAATTGTCAGGCATGGGAGTAGAAACCAATAGCTGTGACTGCAGGGGAGATCTGCAAATAATGTAATAATTGACTGCAGCAACTTAGTACAGACATGCAAGGGATATAGTCATACTGGGATTACACAGCTTTATTTATGACTCAACAATATTGATGAACACATTCATGGTATTGATGTTAACATTCTGTGAACTCTAAACACACTATTTGCTCATTTTATGGGCCACCTCACCCATATATTTGTTGTGTTCCTGGTGAGAGAGAAATTGTGAGCATTAGGTGACTGATACTAAAAATGTATTGCTATATACCACTGGATTCATACCCAGGACTCTGTGTGGTAAAATGTAGCAACCTTACCATAGACAATCAATGCATACAGCTCTACTGCAATGGTTTTGAAAATACACAATCCTGCTGAACAACATTTTGTTTACTGTTATTGGT
The DNA here is from genome assembly GCF_019279795.1 of Protopterus annectens. Classification (NCBI taxonomy): domain Eukaryota; kingdom Metazoa; phylum Chordata; order Ceratodontiformes; family Protopteridae; genus Protopterus; species Protopterus annectens. The sequence goes on along the minus strand of NC_056745.1, from coordinate 1,002,947,433 downwards.
ATTGCTAATGCTTTATTGATATACAGTTTGTATTGTTCATTTATTGCACTACAGCTCAGCAGCGTTAATTACCCATTTATTGCACTACAGTTCTACATGCCCATTTATTGCAGTACTGGTTTTATTGTGTATACTTTATTGCAGTAAATGCTTTACCTTTTCTTGCTTATTTCATTACAGTTGGTATACTAAATCCGTACTTACCATGCTCATGGTGCAACTTGGCCAAGCACCTGGCATGGGACGTGACACTGTGAGCCCTCTCAGCTGCATCTGTTATGCATGCCTGTTTTGCAGACCTTCAGCTTGCATATTGGTTAGACAGATGAAGACATACTTACATACTTGTGGAGCATTCCCAGCTAGGACTTCCTGGACCCACGTGTCCAGGGTTCCCTCTTCCTCCTTTTCAGGTCATCAACATGGGGGCAACACTCCTCACCTGTGCAGGGGATGCCAGTAACACTGGTGAGTTCCCTGGCTAAACAGTCCCAGGCCTCCATATTGCACTCTGAGCCCTGGAATTCACCCTGTATTAGCCGGGGTTCATGGTTTGTAATAAGGAGCCTGACCATGACCCTAGACTGCTGAATGCCTCACCACTGCAACCAAAAGCACACACCTTCACCAACACCACCAGCCATACCAACAGATGAACGAACTCCAATTACTGCTGCAGAATTGCCACCTATTGGGCTTAACATAGGCTGTTTTCACACCCTTACATATCATTCAGCAACATTCAAAAAAGCGGCATGTCGCTTAGCAGCACACAAAGCAGCTAAGTGAAGTCAAGTAGCTCAACAATTCACAGAACTGCGGTTTTAGCAAGACTTAGCACCACACAAACATTGGAAGCGATTAGTTTGTTTATGCACTGCTTAATATGATTGAACAGTGGTTAGCAGTGTGCAACAGTGCCAAAATTCACAATACTGTAATAAAATTAATGAAAAATAGTGCATTCATTTTCAGACATTTTTAGCCTGTTATGGACTCAAACCCAGGACCTACTACACATAAGACCATAACTCTACCTTTTTAATTTCTCCAAATCTATTGGGTTTTTAATACTATGACAGGAATGGACCCCATTCCTAAATCGAAGTATGATTAAAGTTCGTGAAATTAATATTGTTTCACTCTTTGATGTTTACCCATGTAGCTAGTCGGATGTTATAAAAAGCTAGCATACCTTCACATATACTACTAAGCTACCTGTTAACATTGCTGAACACTGTGCCATGCCATGCAAACATGTGTGATATGCCTGTAAATAAATAATTAATTACATATGGTTTCTATTTTTTTATGTCTGCCAGGTGTCTTCCATGTATGTTTGAGCTCTCCTCAGCTCTACTGCGCTCCGTGCCATCCAAACATCAATAAAAAAAAAGTTATACGTTTAAGTATTATAAATAACTACATCCACTTTATATTTGTAGATGTCTACCAGGTGTCAGCTATCTATATGTGAGTACAGCTTGGCATTGCTGTGCTCTTTGCTACACCATGCCACGCAAACATGCAGTAAAAAAATATATTAACAAAAAGAAATAACACATGATACAAAAGACTTGTTATACAGTTAACACACTTCACAGCATCACAACAGTGGCAGGGTGCATTACAGGGGGCCTCACACTCATCTGCAGCCATGGGTAACCTCTACACCTCTACCTAGTCTGATTCAGTGTCCATGTTCTTCAGCACCCCCTCAGCAGCATGCCATAATTAATATGCATAATGCACTGCCAAGGGGGAACCATGGTCATGTACATGGATAAACTCCATGTAGGCTCTACACTGTGCCTCCATGGAATTTATTAAATCCTGTTGATTTGGCAATATGTCCATTGGCAAGATTTATGGGAGATCTTAGCTGTGTATGACTGTGAAATAAGCTATTTGGTATGTGTTGCTTATTTCTTCACCATTTTCAAGACTGCAGTTAATGACTGGTCATGGCTGCTAAGGAACATACACTCTCCTGTACTCTTAAAAAAAGGACATATGTGAGGATAAGATGTTTCCCCCGGATTCTGTATACCTTGCACGGCTTGCAAGATCGGTGCAGGAGCTCTACAGGCAATATGTCTGCCGTGCGATTCAGGAACAGCCTGCAGGGGAGTGCACGAGTGCTCCTGCACTAATCCTACACGGACTAAGCCTGTGTATGCAAATCACCCCATTTGCAGAAGAAATCTATGCAAATGAGGTGATTTTGCAATCCAGGAAGTTTGCAACCGGCCGTGCAGGACTAGTGCAATCTGCAGAAATGTACTCGGTTAGTAACCGAGTACATTTCTGCAAAATCCAAAATGGAGCTGTGACAGCTCCAAATAAAGGCTGCATATCATGTAGCAAGCATGTCAGTGGCCAAGTATAAGGCCACTGGCATTGCAAACAGTGAAAAAAATACAAAAGTCAACTTTTATTTTTTATAGACGATCTTGGCTGTTTAAGCGTAGGGCAGTGGCACACAAATGGGATCGGGGGGATAAAATAAACCTAAATTAAGAATTCTAACTAAAATCAGTATTCTGCCATGCAAGTCAATGGCAATCAATGGCAGGCAGAAAACAACATGGCCAGTGAGTAGTCGTTGCTAATGGGGGAGGCTCAGTGTGAGACATGTAACTAGACATTAGCAGGCAATCCTATACAAATGAGGGGAATGATAGTAAATCCCAGTTTTCCCCAGCATGTGAGTCAGGTCCCAACAGTGTAAGAGTAGGAATAGCTTGGTGCAAGCCTAGGAGTTAGGTGACATCATGGTGGGATGTGTCAGGCATACTGTAAGCAGACTGGAGCCGTGTGGCTCGGGTTTGCTCTTAGCTTAGCATAGCTGAGCTAGGGGGTGTGTGTAAACCTGCCTAGCACTCTTTGCATTCCCTAAGCGTGTGTGCGTGCCACACATCGGGTTTTAAAGGCAGAAAAAATTGTGTTAAACCAGGAAATAGCAGCACTGTGCACATTTGTGCACTCTGTTTGTGCGGCACGCCCCGGACTTAAACAGGAAGGCAATGGGCAGGGAAAACAGCAGTAGGAAGGTAATCAAGGAAAACTAGCATAGCTGGCAGGTGAAATGTATCCGAATCAGCCAAATACACAGGCAGCAGACCAGCTCAGCCCAGAACACTACTATAAACTATCCACCACCTTCCCCTCTGTTTTCACCCACACTCTACACCACCAGTGTAAACAAGCAGGGAACGTTTAACACTCACAACAGCAAAATGATAGGGGCTGCAATAGCTATCAAACAACAACTTTTGGAAGAGGCTGAGGATGGTGAGGATCTGAATGCTGTTGACCAACCCACAGTGAGGAAACGGAGAAGAGTGTACAGATCCAGAGTAACCTACCAAGGGCTGCATGATCTGCAGATAGTGGAGCACTATAGGGTGAACAGTGACTTCCTACAGCAAATCGTTGAGCTGTGCTGACCACACCTGACACACAGAACTAACAGAGCGGAACCCATCTCAGTGGATACCAAGGTATGTGTAGGCCTATGAATACTAGCTACAGGTACCTTCCAAAGGCCAACTGGGGATATGATGGGGATATCACAGGCATCAGCATTCAGTGTACTCCACCAGTTCCTGGATGACATGTCAGCACATGTCGGTGAGCACGTATATTTTCCCAACACCCATGAGGCGTTGGCCAGCAATATGCAACTGTTCCACCAAATTGCAGAATACCCTGAGGTAGTGGGTGCTATAGATTGCATGCACATACACATCAAAGCACCATCAGGTGGGGGGGTAGGGACTACATCAACTGCAAGAGTTTCACCTCCATCAACTGCCAGGTTATGTGCAATGCCCAGGGAATAATAATGAATGTGTGTGCTGGCTGCCCTGGAAGCTATCATGATTCCCACAGCTGGCATCTGATGCAGCTGTACCAGAGATTTGCCAGTGGGGACATCCATGATGGTCACCTAGTGGGGGATGCTGGATACACACTGGAGCCGTGGCTGATGACACCCATCAGAAATGCACACACACCCAAACAAGAACTCCATAAGGAGGCACATGCACAGACCAGAATTATAGTAGAGCATGTGTTTGGGATGCTCAAGTCACAGTTCCATTGCCTGGACACATCTGATGGAGCCTTGCAGTACTCACCAGCTACATATACCCAAATTGTCCTTGTATGTGCCATGCTACACAATATGATCCTGTGGAAACAGCTGCAGCAGGAACAGTATGGGGCAGGGCCACACAGCCCCCCCACCATTGAAAGGCTTGCACAGGCACAGTGTGACTCAGAGGAGGAACAATCTGAGCATGCGCCAGTAGGCAGAAGGAGGCATGCCCAGTATGGCCTGGCCTTATCAAAGAGGAAACGCATAGCAAATACACTGACACAGGAGGGACCCAGGGAATGACACCTCTCTCTGACTCTCACATACAGTAAAAGGGATGCCAAACATTACACTACCTGTGCTTAACAATGTGTAGGGAGTGCACTATGTGCATTTGACATAGGCAGCCCTGCAGCACCACCTTCAATACTGGGACACCCAAAAGGTAAGTGACTCACACATGACAGTCGGGGGGGGGTTCACATACACAACAACAGTCACAGCCAGCAGGACAGGTGTAGACAAATGCAAACAAAGGCTGTGCTATGGCCTCTGAATGAGGCCTATGGCTAACCTCCCCCCAGGCCTACACAGACAGACTTCAGCAGGACAGGCAGTGGGATGTCAGTTCTGAAGCATAGGAGGTCAGAAACTAAAATGTAGGTAAATAAATGCTAAGATCTGTAGTACACTGGTATGCCTCTAGTCAGCACGATTGGTAAGACTACAGAATGAAATGGAGTACCTGACATACCAGTATAGTCCTAGCAAATGTGTACAAGTGTAAGGGCTGCCCCCCATCCTCCATAGTAATGTAAGAACAGTCAGGTGTGCCCCCCAATCCTGTGCAGAAATGGATAAATAGACAGGTGTGCCCCCCATCCTATGTAGTACTGTAATAACAGTCAAGTGTGCCCTCCCCAAATCCTGTGTAGAAATGTAGAAATAGTCAGGTGTGCCCCTCCATCCTACATAGAAATATAGTAACAGTCAGATGTGCTGCCCCCAATCCTGTGTAGAAATGGAGAAATCGTCATGTGAGCCCCCCAACCTATGCAGAAATGTAGTAAAAGTCAATGCCAAATGCTCGATGGATACCCTACAGAAACAGAATGCTATCTGTTGGTGTACAACACAAAGGTCAGCACTGCAGTACAAACTACCTGGACTTGATCCACACATTAAATACAGATGGGCATACTGGGCATGCTCACACACACAGAGAAATGAAGGCAAGGTCAGTCAACATACTGAAAGGTCATACTGGGCATGCTCACACACTTAAACACATGAAGGCCATGTCTGCAAACTCCAGTGGACCAGACATATCTGGCAGTCGCAGTTGTTAGTGCAGACACTTGTCGGTATGCACCACTCATGCCTTGCATACACAGTGGATAGGAATACAGACATATATGTCAGGACAACACACTATAATAAGCCAAAGGTAGATGTACCTAGATGTGTGGAAGAGGGTGACTGTGACAAGGAGCCATCCAGGCCTGTCCCACCCAGCACACAGCCAAAGGGCCAAAACCACATGAGGTTCAGATGTCACTCACTGCAGATACTAGCCAGCAGTATCTCTCAGCATTACAGACTATGTGGTGCACATGCTAGCTGTGCAACATGACTGTACAAGGAAGTAGACATCTAGCAGCTGTATACACGTACCTGTGAAATATGACCCTGTGTGCCCACATGTGGTGTGTCAACCTCTAGATGAATGGGTTATGGCCTATGCACACACACTGCCATCCCCATAGCCATACTATGACAAGCCTGCTGAGGTAATCCACTGTGAAATATACCTTTTGAAGAGCTGCAGCTCACTAATCTCCATGGTGCGTCCCATAACTGAATACTGTTGTAGTATGATAAACTAGTTAGTTAGGAGTTCAAATCCCAGACATGGCAGGTGTGTGTGTTTGTCTGTCTTTCCCTGTCTGTGTAGAGAACATTTTTTTTTAGGGTAGTCACACTCCCTACAATTGAAATGCTCTACTTTGGTAAGGCTGCTAATATCATCCACCTAGAAATACATCTCTGGGAAAGATTCAGCCCAGTAATCTCTGTAGCGCGTGCAATAACTGCATACTGCTGTAGTGTGATAAAATAGTTAGGTAGAAGTTTTAATCCCAGCCTTGGCAACTGTATGTGTCTATCTCTGTGCGGAGAGCAATGCTTTTTAGGGTAGCCACATTCCCTACAATTGAAATTTTCTACTTTGTTAAGGCTGCTGATGTCATCCACCTAGAAATACATCTCTGGGAAGGCTGCGATCCAGTAATCTCCATAGCACATGCTATAACTGTGTACTGCTGTAGTATGATAAATTAGTTAAGTAGGAGTTCTAATCCTAGACTTTGTAAGTGTTTGTGTGTGGGTCTGTCTGTGTATGCTTTTTAGGGTAGTCACACTCCATAAAATTTGAATGCCCTACTTTGGCAATCCTGCAGATGTCATCCAATGTGAAATACACCTTTGGGGAAAGAGTTTGTCAGCAATCCCCATGGTACATCCTATAACAGCTCCATATTGCAGTATGATATAGACCTGTGTCAGGGGTACTATACCCACACATGTCGGTTATAGATGTTCTGTGTGTGTGTCGCTGTCTGTGTAAGGAGCAATGCATTTTAGCCTAGCCACACTCACTACAATTTGAATGCCCTACTTTGTCAATCCTGCTGATGTCATCCAATGTGAAATACACCTTTGGGAAAGAAGTACTCCAGTAATCTCTGTGGTGTGTACAATAATTGTGTAGTGTTGTAGCATAATAAACTAGTTAGGTAGGGGTTCTACTCCTAGACATGATAGGTGTGTGTGTGTGTGTGTGTGTGTGTGTGTGTGTGTGTGTGTGTGTGTGTGTGTGTGTGTGTGTGTGTGTGTGTGTTTATAACTCATATCCTGTGTGGAGGTGGGGGTGAGTGTGTGACACCCGGGCCCCACGTGGAGCAGGTTTTGCAAATTTCTTATATGGTGGCCCTTGTATATATCACAATGTCCACCATCCAGGGATAACAGATGTGAAATAGCTGAGAGGCTGCGGTGCAAAGCCATGCCCATACATGAGACATCAAGGCCAGGCAATCACAGTTAGCAACCCCAGTATTACCCAGAGCACACTCTCAACTCATGTCTCATACACACACACACACACACACACACACACACACACACACACACACACACACACACACACGCACACACACACGCTTGCCTAGGCAACAGCCAATATGTGGGTAGTAAACTGCATATTGGCCACTGATAGTAACTATGGAGTGATTTCAGTGGGCTACAGAGGGCATGGCACCCTGTCCATCTATCCAATAGGCACATACCTGAAGACAGTGCACTTTCCCCATGTTCCCCACTGCACATCTGCAACACCTGTGGTGCCATCAAATGTGACCCACAAAGGACATACCATGCCTGAAAACATGCCCTGTATGGACAGATGCCATTGACACCAGGGAATGCTGTTAGCATGTTATCAATGTAGGTGCAGGGTAAACCTGCTGTCCATTACCAGTTCCCCCCACAGGTGGCCAAGACTGGCACATCTGATGATACTCTATGTACACAACAAGGGCCAGACACTCCAGGTACAGCTCCACATGTCACTGTACATGCATGTGGGAGATGTGCACATCCCAGACACCGTCTATGTCATGGACTAAGGAAAATATACATGGCAAGTGATGCACAGCATTGGCCGCATGCATTAGTCACTCAGGTGACAGGATAGTGGATACAATACCCACCTATTTTGGCAAATGCAGAAACTACAGCCCCGAGCCACATTGCAGACCATTGTCATGTGGCCTGATGCCAAGGTATACCCATCACCTAGCCTTGTATAGCCATCTGGCACAGTAGACTATCACACACCCATGCAGAAATGCACCCATGCATGTCACTACCCTGTGTGTTTGTGTGTGTGTTGTATGATGTATATGATCACATCCACACTCACTGCAACCCCCATGGGATACTGAAGCATGCTGTCTGATGTCAGGCACCTCCCCATACCCTTTGCCCATATAACCTCCGTATGACACATGTGGTGCATGTGATACCTGCACAGTAATGTGTTGTAGCAATTTCACTAGTGATGGGTTGTAGTCCTGGCCCTGCCAAGTGTGTCAATGTGTGTGCATCCCTGTGAAAGTGTGGCTGTGTTGACACTGGCACCTGTTCATGTGGACAGGCACTTGTATTACACCTACCGTATAGCTACCATATCCCTGTTGCAGATGTCACTCACCATCACATATATGTTCTGAGCACTACATAGCAGGTAACCTATGTGGTGCATCCAATAACTGCTTAGAACTATGATACCAGCACATAGCAATCAGGGTTTTGATACCCTGTGCTGGTAAGTGTGTAGCACAAACATGCTTAAGTTTTACTCTCTCACCCCTCCCTGACTTCTCCTTGCTTCTGTCTGCCTTTCTCCCTCCCTCACTGGTGAATGTGGAGGCCTACACCTGCTTTGCTTAGGCAACAGCATGTGTATTTTAAGTGATGCTCAGGGTCACCTGATGACCTCTGCATGAATTGCAGCCCTCCCTTAGCTGATTGCATGTGGAATAGCTGTGGTAACATTCCCATAGAAAATTGCATGGAAACACACTCCAATATCTAGGAACATCATGTTGGTGTTGGGCCTTTTCATTCACTGTGAGCAGGAACTCAGTCTGTTGTTTGGCAAACAGCATCTCAGATGGATTTGGGATTTATCTCTGACAACATACGCTGTTGAAACAGGCCAACACACAGGAGGGGGTGTGCCTGACCTGACTACAGACTGTAGTGCTGCTATACTGTATTCAGATTAATTCTGGTTTAATGGGGTGTGTGCGGCTATGGCTGTCCTACATGCTTTAATACCTGCCATGTCAGTTCTATGTTTATGTGGACTCCCCATCTGGAGGGTCATCTGCAGACTGGGCAGTGTGTGGTGCCTTTGATGTCATGTGTTGCCCACAGAGCATCTGTCTTAGAACTGCAGAAGGTAGTGTGAGGACTGCAGTCTGTAGATGGTGAAAGCCGTGATAGTTACTGACTTCATATCCATCATTGGACATATGTTGCAACAAACCCTGTTACAACAGTAAACGTATGAGGTTATCACAGCAAAATGTCGATATTATCCCTGTGTATATTCTTCCAGCCACAACTCTGTCAACCTTTGTACATATGTTATGCATTAAGAGGTGCATATTTGCTGTACATCATAATTAGTGTCATCATATCTGATAATAAGCCAGTGAGATATCAGACTGCTACACATGTTATGTACAGTAGGGGTTATATCTGATGACATAACCTGGACATTCTGTGCTTGTTTGTACAGTACTGAGGTCTGTGTACTTATGGTGAATGTTGACAGTGTTTGTATTGTTAATATGTACTTTGGCCTGTGTACAGACTGTGGTAGATGTCATTGTTCTAGGTCCTGTCCTATCTGATGTTACATGCTGCTCCACTGTATGTTACCGTATTGACTTACATGTTTGTAGGGCCATACACACGCGTCCCATACCACAGACAGGCATTAAACCACACTGTGCAGCTGCCCAGTATATGTAGCGTTAGTGTGTGAGTGGCACATATGAGGATGGTGTTGAATAGATAGTCCATACACTGTAATATTATGCTAGCTTACCATATGTGGCTGTGGCTGTGTTCACATTGGTTGTGGTTATACAGTTTCACACAGGTGTATCTTACCCTGTGCTGTGACATTCCTGTAGAGCCTGGTATATATGCAGTCACATGTGCATTCCCCCTAGGATATCTATGCCAGTGTTGAGCCAGTCTGCCTGTAGCCTGTAAAGTGCTTTGTTACATGCCTAGCAGCTTAGTGTACTTACCCAGTGAGATGTCATGTCCAGACACTTGCCAGATGTACTGCTGCCGGGCCTCCCTTAACAGTCATGTATGTCAGACAGAGCAGTGGGATGCTGTGCAGATGTATGTCAATATCTAGTGGGTAGTATGGGGCCATGGCACCTCTGTACCAGCAGTTATTATGTGTCAGGACAGACAGGGTGTATGAGTGGATAACCTATGAGGGCGAATGTATACCGGTTGTTATGTGTTATACCCATCTACATGGTTGTTAACATCCATATTGTCAGGCTTGGTCCAAATGTTCTGCACTAAAGGGTTCTGTGTATACCTCTGGACTGTCCAAAGTATGTCAGAATGTCCACATATATTGGCCAATATCTCTGCTGTAGTCCACAGGAGCATTTTGTGCTTGCAGCAGTACTGTACTATGATGCCCTTAGGATGTCCGTCAGTAGCCAATGGTGCACATGTGAAAAGCAGATGTAACCTCCCACACACACCACATCTGTGATGACAATCCCTATTACAGTAGCAATGATCTACTAAAATATCTGCTATACATACCTGACATCAACTTGCAGTATGAAGGTGGGACTATAGGGGTGAGGTAGAGCTACACTCCAAGTTCAGGACATATGATGAAAATATATGTACATATGATTATCCAGATATCTATATAGATAATTGCACATGTACATATCAACATATATAGATGGATATGTATATGTACATATATATGCATATATGCATCCAGATATATACATATACAGAGCATTATATGTCTACACATATACAGATAGTGATACATATGCACATATACGTACACCACACTGCCATTCCTGCCAACAGTCCACTGCTGTTGTATCCCCCACACATACGGTGGGGCTGGGGCCATATATGTGTGGGCCTCACCTACACAATACATGTGTGCTCATATGCACTCCAGTGGCTAGTTTATGTAACAGTGGCATATGGCCCTGCATTATTGAGTCTAGGGTGGGAT